>NW_026526843.1:86573197-86756534 GCF_024362965.1 Panthera pardus
TTCACCAATGAGTGAATCTGACTAATTGCTGATCGGATTTCTCTGATGGAGACCACCGCGACTTGGCCTAACCATGGCAGGAAGTATCAACTAGCACAGAGAACCCAAAGTTTTGGCCCCATATTTTCCTCCCACCCACCTCTCTCGCCCTTGGTACTATGTATCCCAAACCACAACCGGGTTGTTCATTCTTTCTTGAAAATCGATCTGTAGGTCTGCAGGCCTTTGCTTATGCTGTTCCATATGCCCAGAAAACCCTTCCTCATTTCAGCCCCCCATGCCGAACTGGTCTTCATCCTATAAGGCCCCGGCTGAAACAGCACAGGTTTGCTTCCACGATTCCATCACAGAGTTATTTGGGCCCTTACCCGTGCTTCTGACGCCTTACGACTCTGGATACCGATGTAACACTAGGAAAGATACAGCACCTCTTATATAAAACAATTAACCTTGACAGTAGAAATGTAGACAGCCACAGGATATGGACTTCCTCACCCCCACCCCACCCCTGTTGATATTAATATCAACCATTGTAACATAAATAAAGTGTATGTGTGCATATCTGTGTGCATAGATTCAGGTATACAAGATTTTTTGAAATCTGCCACATGTTTACTACTTAGATAATTAAGTTTTGTTGCCACCCAGTCTCATCAAAATATTCTTAAATCTCTCTAGAGTAAAGGTATTTATTTTCTGAAATTAGAAAACCTATATACAGGGGGGCGCCTAGGTGCCCCTCCCCCTGCTGTCTCTGTCTCTGTCTCTGTCTCTCTCTCTCTCTCTCTCTCAAATAAAGAAAACACATATACACAAATATACACGTGCCATATCTGTTGTATATAAAGCATATGTGTGTATATATATATATTTTATCCATCCATATAAAGTATATATAAAGTAGCTTCTCCCCAAGAGCATACTGTGAATGATTCATGGCTCTTTTCGTTGTTAAGAAACCGTAACCAACAAGTCAGTATAGCTAGTTCAGATTTTAATAATTGAGTTCTCCTTTTTAACTTTTTTTCACGTTCATTATGTATTTTTGAGAGAGAAGGAGCATGAGCAGGGGGAGGGGCAGACAGAGAGAGGGAGACACAGAATCGAAGCAGGCTCCGCGCTCCAGGCTCCGAGCTGTCAGCACAGAGCCCGACGCAGGGCTCGAACCCACAAACCACGAGATCATGACCTGAGCCAAAGTCCGACGCTTAACTGACTGGGCCACCCAGGCGCCGCAGTGATTGAGCTCTTCATAAAGCATGGGGGAGTTATCACTGCAATGATGGTGCGTAACAGGCACCCCCCCCAAATTTCAGTGGTTCTCAACAACAGGCATTTCGTTTTCTTGTCCGTGCACCTGTGTGGGTCAGGTGGGCTGACCCCACCTGTGTCATTTGGGGACCAGCAGCAGCTTGGGCCGTGTTCTTCTCATGGCAATGGTACATGCACGGAAGGCTGAGTCAAACCGCACCGGCTCGTTAGAGACCCTGTTGTGGTGCACCTGCTAACATAATGCAGGCCGAAGCCAGCTGTGTGGCCAAGGCCATATCAAAGGGACAGGAAAATAGACTCCATGTATAGGAGGGTCTGCAAAGCCACATGGCAAAAAGCATGGGTGTATAATTCTAACACAGAAAGGGATGGAGTGAGCATAAGCATTCAGTCTACCACCGAGTCCTCATGATTCGAAAGTGGACAGAAATGTCTCATTTGAAAATAAGCTATTTATCAGGGGCGCCCCAGGTGGCTCAGTCAGTTACGCATCCGACTCTCTGTTTCAGCTCAGGTCACGGTCTCACTCCTTGTGGGTTCGAGCCCCACGTCCGGCTCTGCGCTGGCAGCACGGAGCCTGCTGAGGATTCTCTCCTCCTTCTCTCCCTGCGCCTCCCCCAACGCTTTCTTTCCTTCTGTCTGTCTCTCTCAAAATACATAAAGTAGATGTTAAAAAAAAAAAGCGCTATTTATCAAGAGCTTATATAAACCGTAAGAAACAATTGGGTGTTGCATGTACAAACCTGCGCTTTGAAACATGGTTATAATTCTGTCCATCTTTGGTTTTTTTCTAGAGATGTGAAGATGTCTGGCTCGGGATGCCATCACCTATTCCTGTGAAATACGTTGACTATTTTAGACTTTTAAAGGATGTATTTGGCCTAGTGGAAGAGTAACCGTATGCCAATTTTTGGTCAACTCCCTTTGATTTCCTGCTGTTGTTTTACTAAGTTTATTTAACCAGATTCAATTTCATTAAAAAAAAAAAAAAAGCAAGGTTCATACTGAATTGAAATCCATAGATCACAATTGATTTCCTTTTGTCGTTTTCGCATTTCAGAACATCATATTGCACAGCTGATGTGCCAGCATGATTAAAAATGCCATTTAAGGGGGGCGCCTGGGTGGCGCAGTCGGTTAAGCGTCCGACTTCAGCCAGGTCACGATCTCGCGGTCCGTGGGTTCGAGCCCCGCGTCAGGCTCTGGGCTGATGGCTCGGAGCCTGTTTCCGATTCTGTGTCTCCCTCTCTCTCTGCCCCTCCCCCGTTCATGCTCTGTCTCTCTCTGTCCCAAAAATAAATAAAAAACGTTGAAAAAAAAAAATTAAAAAAAAAAAAAAATGCCATTTAAGGAAACACCAAACATTTTTGCTACATGTATGATTTATTAATACCAAAGAATCTTACGGCAGTTTTCTCTCCAACATAATTTGATTCGCTACGACACAAAAAGAAAATTATTTTTGACAGCTATAGATGACAATATAAAATCAAATTATATCTGAGCAATACGTTGTGATTCTGTTAAACATTTTTTGAAATCTTTTTGACACGTGTTTATTACTTCTATAATTAAGCTTTGTAGCAACCCACCTTACCAAAATAATCATTAAACCTCTCTAGAGTGAATGTATTGATTATCTGAAATCAGCAAAGCTGCGAGAAGGACTCCTGCCCTCGCCCCACAATACACACACACACACACACACACACACACACACACACACACAACGCATCACAACACAACACACGTAAAAATTTGGGAGAGAAATCAAAACATATGCAGTGTTTATATTTTAATGCCCTTTTTATATCTAAAGTTAGCTGTTAACTTAGGAATAAGTATGACCAAAAATGTATTATGTTTAAAGTATTTAGGGATGTGAATGCGGAGGGTTTTGAGAGATCTTTTTTGGTTCATTCTCCACACAACCATACCACCCACCCCAGAGATTTAAATATTCTGATAACATGTTTCCTTCCTGCTTTTCTCTGGTTCTATTTTGATTTTTCATCCAGGCCCAAACGTTATGAGTCTCAGCCGAACTTCTGTCACGTAGCAGATATTTGATTAAAACTCATCACCATGGGCGCCCGGGTGGCTCGGTCAGTTAGGTGTCCGACTCTTGATCTCGGGTCAGGTCGGGATCTCACAATTCATGGGTTCGAGCCCCACGTTGGGCTCTGCACTGACAGCATGAAGCCTGCTTGGGATTCTTTCTCTCTCTCTCTCTCTCTCTCTCTCTCTCTCTCTCTTTCTCCCTCTCTGCCCTTCCCCTGCATGCACTCTCTCAAATAAATAAAACATTAAAAAAAACCTCATAACCGTGGACCTCTGGGAATTCCTCATGAGAAGTTTGCCCCACTTCACTCCATTCTTCAGTGTTGGGTGTGTAGCATAAGTGAGTTGCCTGTGTCCTCAGAGACCATGGAAGCCTATGGAAAAGGGGCTTCAACATCTACCTTTCAGGGACTGTTGCGGCGTCTTGCCTAGAAATAAGCTGGCTTTTTGGCACGCAGATATACCCATTTGGTCGACAACAATGGCCCTTTCTTTTCTTTTTTTTAAATTGAAGTTAATCAACTTCTGCTATATATAAACCTAGGGTCATTCTACCTGTGCCATTGTTAGACCCCATAGGACTTTCCAATAAACTAGAATACTCAATGTCTATACTAGGACCACTTACCCATAAAATCTAATTTTGACTACTTGATTTTTATTCCAGTTTTTTTTTTTTTTCTTCAAGGCAACTGACAGTCACTTTAAGATTTTTCATTCCCAAGAGAGCAAGCTTTTAGAAGGATGACACTTTCCTGGAACTTTCCAGGCTGACACATTTGTCACTTACCTGTTCAACTCTTCAGTCAGTTGTCTTTTCCTGCAAGATTTTAAATATGTAGATAATTTCGCCCTTGTACAGGCTCGTGATGCAGTTCACTTGAGAAGTGGGAACAGGAGGGGAAAAGCAGTAAACCGGTGACACGTTGCTGACTTTGTACGATGACAAGCACTTGTTCCCTTGCATCCATGTGTGTCACTTGCCCTGGGTATTTGCAGTTCAAGCCCACAGTTAGCAATTAAATGGCCATTATAGGAATCATGCCGATAAACATGATACATTGCAGCCATACAGACACTTTAAATAATTATTCTTTTTATAACTAAGCCATATACTGAAGGAGATTTATAATTTAGAGATAATATCCCCATTAGTAAAGTTTATGACCCAATAAACAGCTCCCACTAGTTAATAAATGCCAAAGCCATAAAAACAAAGCCTATTAATGTAATAGAATTTCTGTACCTCCCTCTTTTGCTGGTGGTCTCAAGGCACTGAAGGGAAATGCTATCTTAGGGAAAACATTTATTCTCGTTATGTAAATATCAATGAATTGTCTTACAATCCATCTGGAAATCTCCCGTCGGGGGGGCCCCCCCCCCACCTCAGTCCCAGGTGGTCCCCAAATGCTGATGCATTCTGCTTAAGTTTGGGGCTTCAGATAACTCTGGTTTTCAGCACAAATGAACCCTGTGACCTGAATCTTTGGGGGAGGTGAGGAAGACTGGCTGGAATTTCTGCCCCTTCGCTTTTCTCTGAAAGAGAGCTCTCCCAGCTCTTACCATTATTCCGGAGGAAGAAGCTTTCCAAGCCCCACGGTCTTTGTGGGACACTCGAATTTTTAGCTGCCTCTTCTCTTTCCTCTGACAAAGACAAATGCTAACTATTGTCATTGTTCCAGGGTACCAATTTTTAAAGAAGTCTCACAAGCTTTGCATATACTTCTATTTTTAGCTGCCAACATTTACTCATTTTGGTGGAAAACGCAAGGGCTGCCTGTGGATGTGTGGGTGCGTTGAAGGTTAATACAGGCAAACCTTTTGTACTAGGAGCGAACTGTTCCCTCGTATTCCTGCAACCGTGGGAATGAGTGATAGAGTCGTTTGAAAGCCCAGATCACATCATGTCTTTTCAGAAGAAACTGATTGAAAGCTGTTGAACTTGACATGAAAGGGTTTGCTGAGTCATCGTTATGAAGTATAGATGTGGGTACGCCTCCTGATTGACTTTGGTGCTTACTAAATTAGAGTTAAAATTGTAGACCCGTAGAGAGAAGATAGAGAACACTGTAACTTTCAAGTATGAGGTTAGTTTCAGCATGTTGCCTGCTTTACGCTATGGATTGCTTCCGATTTAATTAATGACAAACCAACCATTCTTGCCCTTTGTTTTTTTATGCGGTGCTATTTGAAGTTTGTTTTGGGGGGGTTTTAGAGCCTCCAGGCTTTGTGGAGGCCTCAGTCCTGAGTTCAGGATATTTAAATTGCCCTTCTTTTCTAATACATTTTTTTAATGTTTATTTTTGAGAGAGAGAGAGAGAAAGCTTGTGTGGACGTGGGAGGGGCGGAGAGCGAGGGAGACAGAGGATCCGAAGCCAGGTCTGAGCTGACAGCGCAGAGCCTGATGCGGGGCTCGAACTCACAAACCATGAGATCGTGACCCCAGCCTGATGCTGGGGTCTGACGCTTAACTGACTGAGCCACCCAGGCGCCCCTGCCCTTTCTTTCAAATAGCAGGGAGTTACTGATGAACAAAATGAGATTTCTCAAAAAAAAAAAAATTTTTTTTTGCCTTTCCAACTGGGATTTATTTATTTTGATTTGAGTGAGCACTGTTTTATTGTCTTTGCCACTCATTCCTCATTTCCCTGACCCCTTCTCCCTCATGCATGATTTTGCTAGAAGTTCGGCGGTTGGAGTCTTCAGTAACAGCTTGATGAAATAGTGGGTTTTCCACCAAATACTTATGATGTTTAATAATGCAGAGTCCATTGAATAATGAATCATCCTGTTCTCAATTATATGTATATTCTTTTTAGTTAAGAATATCATTTCCTGGGGGCACCTGGATGGCTCAGTCCGTTAAGCGTCCGACTTCAGCTCAGGTCACGATCTTACTGTCCGTGAGTTCGAGCCCCGCGTCGGGCCCTGTGCTGACGGCTCAGAGCCTGGAGCCTGTTTCAGATTCTGTGTCTCCCTCTCTCTCTGCCACCCCTACCCACCCCCCCACGCTCTGTCTGTCTCCCTCAAAAATGAATAAACATTAAAAAAATTTAAAAAGTATTTCCTGAATTTTGGATATCCTTCAGAATGGGTCTGTGAGGGACCTTTCAGACAAACCCCTTCCAAAGGCTATAAAACCTATTAGTCAAGTGAGGAGTCTCCGTCCTAATACTTGTTTGGGCAAAGTCTGAATTGCTTCAAGTCGAAGGCAGGTTAAACCCTTTTCAAGAACGAGAGTTTTCAAGTTGACCGAGCATCTTCAGAGACCCACCCAGCGCTTTTCAGTTCCCAAGAGAACGTTAACGTGTAAAAGCAGAAAACCCACGGCGGCCGGATCAATGAAGCCATTTAGCAAATAAGCCTGGAGAGTGATGTTGGAGCAGACATTGCTACAAAGCGCTGACTGTATGATGAAGAGAAATTGGAAGTCTCCCCCCCGCCGACCCCCCACTCACCTTTTTCTACCAGGTTCTATAAACTACAAGTCTCCATTCAAGGTCAATGACAGTTCCTCACAACTAAGCGTTCCGAGACTAGAATGTGCCGTCTTTGCATTTGTTCCTGGTGCCCAGTGGGATTTTTTCCAAGGGGACTTCCGAGCCCGTTACGGGTCTGGTGCGGGGCACAGGAACTCCGGGGTCATTGCCGCTGCCCAAAAGCGACTGGTCATGGCTGAAAAATGTGGCCAGTGAAAAACTCTGTGGTGGCTCAGCAAGCGGAGAATTAATGACTGGCTGGAATCAGTGGGAGCCTTTACTTCTAAATACTCATTAGTTTAAGCAGTGAGGCCTGATGTTATGCAAGTCAGACAGGAAAAAGGGGGCAGCCCCGCCCCATTGTCTATTCTGAACAGAATATGCACATTTAACTCCAAGTGGTGAATGGTTGAAATACATCCAACCGACTCATTCATCTCGCGGCTTCCTGAGCACCGCTTTGCGTCTGTGTAAAGCTAACAATAGAGGAAATGCTTGCAGGGACCCCGCTATAATATTAAAATCCAGAGGGGCGGAGAGCTTGGTGAAAAAACATAAAATGCCGTCTCCTTTAGAAAAGTGCCACCAAAATCGTCTTTGGTTCCTTTTTGCGCTCTGTCTCTACAAGAGCATCTGACTGAAATAGGAACTTGGTAAAATTACTTTTGCCTGCTTTTTTGGGGGTTCCCCCCCCCCTCTGGCTACCACCGCTCTTCATTATTGCTGTGAAGCCACTCATTGAATACAGAACAGGAGCTGAAAAGCCATTTCAGACTGCTGCAGATATCCCCGTTTTTTTAACTGTGACCGGAGCATGGAGAGTGACAAGGGAAGTGGCAAGAAATGACAATTGCAGAGGGGGGACATCAGGACAAGAGTAGGGACCGCCTTGCATTTGTAATGCATGTTATAAAGAGTTTGAACTTCATCTTAAGGACATGAGAAGCTACTGAAAGATATTTTTACCGTTTTTTTTTTTAAGTTTATTTATTTTGAGGGAGAGAGAGAGAGAGGGTATGAGTGGGGAGGGGCAGAGAGAAGAGGGAGAGAGAGAATCCCAGGCAGGCTCCATGTTGTCAGCACAGAGCCGGGGCTTGATCTTAGGAACCTCAAGATCATGACCTGAGCTGAGGTCAAGGGTCAGCAGACTGAGCCACCCAGGTGCCCCAGAAGTTACTGGCAGATTTTTTTTTTAACGTTTATTTATTTTTGAGACAGAGAGAGACAGAGCATGAATGGGGGAGGGGCAGAGAGAGAGGGAGACACAGAATCCGAAACAGGCTCCAGGCTCTGAGCCATCAGCCCAGAGCCGGATGCGGGGCTCGAACTCACCCCGAGATCGTGACCTGAGCTGAAGTCGGATGCTTAACCGACCGAGCCACCCAGGCACCCCAGTTACTGACAGATTTTAATCAGGAGAATGAAAAAATCATGTCTGTATTTAAAAATCTCTGACTGCTGGGGCACCGGAGTGGCTCAGTCGGTTGAGCGTCCGACTTCGGCTCAGGTCACGATCTCACGGTCCGTGAGTTCGAGCCCCATGTCGGGCTCTGGGCTGACGGCTCAGAGCCTGGAGCCTGCTTCACATTCTGTGTCTCCCTCTCTCTCTGCTCCTCCCCCGTTCATGCTCTGTCTCTCTCTCTCTCTCTCTCTCAAAAATAAACATTAAAAAATTTTTTGTTTAAATAAAAATCTTTGCTGTGTGTGTGTGTGTGAACTACAAGAGTGACTTTGGCAGCCAGGAAGCTGACTGGGAGGCTGTTGCCAGAGAAGCGATTGACGGTTTGGATTAATGTAATGTCAGTGAGGTGGTGAGGTTGGTGAACAGTGGATAGAGTCGTGACATGTTAACGACATCGGGGATGAAGGAGAAGAAGAAATCCGAATCAGGACTGGGTCATTTTGACGGCAGGGTACACGGTGTTGTCGCTCATTGTGCCAGGACGCACCAGAGAAAAATCCAATTTGAGGGGGGGAATATCGACAGCTCTGCCTCGGGCATGCTAAATTAGAGGGTCTGGGAAATGGGGTAAGTGGAGAGGTTGATAAGGCAAACTGGATTAGCTGGTCTGAATCTCAGCAGAATGGTCTGGGCTGGAGATGCGTACTTGACAGTTATCAGAGTATGGACGGTAAATGTACGCTCAGACAAAATTGCCCAGAGGGAGCATGATGTCTGAGAACCGTAGCGCCTGGCACGTGACTAACTGCAATTTTCATAGCACAGCGTTCCCTGACGTGCAATGACCTGCACGTGCTAAAGTGCACAGTTCGATAAGTTGACGTGTGTGCACACCTGTGAAATATCACCCCAGTCAAGATCATAGATTTTCCCCAAATTTCCTCAAGGTCCTTGGCGATCCCTCCCTTCCACACTTCCCCGTTGTAGGCGAGGGAAAGTACTTTTCCCTCTACCCTTCTGAGTTCTTGGCGGAGACCTCCCCTTCCCCCTCCCCCCCGTAACACAAGGTTAACAAGAGAAAAACGGAGGTTGACTCGTATGAGTGCCTTGGGTATACATGAGAGATACCCAGGAAAACTGAGTGATTCTCCAAGGTGACCTAAATCACGACCTCAAGTATCATCTTCAGCTAAAGATATAGGAAGGATGTGTGTGTGGGTGGGAGCGGTGACCAGGAAAAAGCACCATAAACCAGAGCAAGGTGGTTAATGTGGCTTTAAATCAGCGCCTTCCCCATTGATAAGTTTCTGGACGTGGAATGATCCTCTTTCTGGTACGGAGACGGAGGCATCCTCCCAAATGGAGATTTCCCTTTTGAATATAAACGTTCCTTACAAAAGGGTAACTCCTACACTGTTTTCAGAGCTTCCCCTGTGTCTGCTGTTTCTCAAAATTATCAGCTCAAAATAATTCTTAATATCAGAGGGGCATAATTTGCCCATCTTCACCATCCCCCATACCCAAGGCAACCACTGAGCTCCTTCCTGTCACCATCAAAAAGTTAGCATTCTCTCGAATTTTATGTAAGTGGAATTATACAACGGGTACTTTTTTTGGCCTCGTTTCTTTCACTCAGCATAATTATTTTGAGATTCATCCATGTTGTTGCATGTGCCGATATTTTATTAGGTTTTATTGCCAGGTAGTATTCCATGGTATGGATATGTCATATTTTAGTCCATTCTCAAGTAAAGCTGCTATGAACATTCGTGTACAAGTCTTCTTATGAATATATGCCTTCATTTCCCTTAGGTAAATGTCTAGGAGTGCACTGGCTGGATCCTATGGTTGATGTTTAACTTTTTGAATAATCGCTGTGGACAGGAAAAGTAATTTTCCCTCTACCCTTCTAGATTCTTGGCTAAGACTCCCCCGCTCCCCACAGCCCCATAAAAAGACAGATTAATAGGAGAAACACAAGTTCAGTAACGTCTGTGTACCTCCTGTAGACATGGGAGAGACCCTCTGAAATGGCCCAAGCCCCTACCTTAAATATCCATCTCTAGGTAAAGACAAATGATATTGGTGGGGGGGGGGGGAGCAGTTTGGGGAGGTTACCAGGAAAAGCATAGTAAACAAGGGTAAGGTTTCTGCAGATTTCAGTCGTTGCCTTCCACATTGGTAGGAGTTTCTAGACATTTGGAGTCATTCTCCCTGGTACAGAGAGGAGGGCACCCTTACAAATGGACATTTCCCTTGTACATGTAAATGTTTCATACAGAAGGGTCACTTCTACTCAGTTTTCAGGGTTTCCCCTGTGTCTGCTGTTTCTTAAAGATAAACAGCTTAAGGGGCATCTGGGTGGCTCAGTTGGTTAAGCATCCAGCTCTTGGTTTCGGCTCAGGTCATGATCTCACGGTTTGTGGGATCGAGCCTCACGTCAGGCTCCACGCTGACAGCACAAAGTCTGCTTCGGATTCTTTCTCTCCCTCTCTCTCTGCCCCTCCCCAGCTCTCTCATTCTCTCTCTCTCTCTCTCTCTCAATAAAAAAATAAAAATAAAAAATAAGCAGCTTAAAATAATCAGTGTGCCAAAGAGGCATAATTGCGGGTGACAAATTCTGCTTTCCTTCATTGCCAAGCTGTTTTCCAAAGTTACTATGCCATTTTCCTGCTCTTCCAATATTGCATAAAGTCCTTGTTCCTCCACATTTTTGCCAATACTTGGTGTGGTCAATCTTTTCAATTTTAGCCATTCTAATAGATGTGTAGGAGTTTCTCATTATAGTTGTTTATCTTTTTTTTTAAAGTTTATTTATTTTGAGAGACAGAGAGAACAAGCAGGGGAGAGTCAGAGAGAGCATCCCAAGCAGGCTCCACACTGTGAGCACAGAGCCCAACGTGGGGCTGGAACCCACAAACCATGAAATCATAACCTGAGCTGAAATTGAGAGTCAGATACTTAACTGACTGAGCCACCCAGGCGCCCCAAGGTTTGAGAGTTCTTTATCTGTTCCAGATACAAGTCCTTTACCAGATATATGATTTCCAAATATTTTCTTCCAAAATGTGATGGTCTTTCATTCTCTTAAAAAGGTCTTTGGACAAAATTTTAAATTCTGATTAAGTCTGTTTTATCAATTTATTCTTTTATGGATTCTTCTGCTGGTGTTATATCTAATAAATGTTTGCTTAAACCAAGGTCATAAAGGTATTTTCCTGTTTCCTTCTAGAAGTTTTATTTTTATTTTTTTAAAGATTCTTTTTTTAATGTTTCTTTATTCTTGAGAGAGAGAGAGAGAGAGAGCGAGCTTGAGCAGGGGAGGGGCAGAGACAGACAGGGAGACACAGAATCTGAAACAGGCTCCAGGCCCCGAGCTGTCAGCACAGAGCCTGACATGGGGCTCGAACTCATGCACCATGAGATCATGACCAGAGCCAAAGTTGGATGCTCAGCCAACTGAGCCACCTGGGTGCCCCGATCACTGTAGCTTTCTAATAAGTCCTTCTTGCATGGTAGTTTTGGGTATTCTAGATCTTTTGCATTTCCATATGAATTTTAGAATAAGCTTGTCAATCCTAAAATCCTGCTAGGTTTTTGACTGGGCTTGTACTGAACCTACAGATCAATTTGGCATCTTAATATATTGAGACTTCTGACCCATGAACGCAGTATATCATCCCATTTATTTAAGGCTTCAATTTATCTCAGCAACATTTTATAGTTTTGGTGTATGGGTATTACACGGATTTGACAGATTTCTCCCTATATTTCATGTTTGTTAATGCTAATGTAAATGGTAATTTTTTTAAAATTTTATTTTCTGATCATCGGTTGCTAAAAGATAGAAATATAACTGTTTTTTGTACATCGATCCTTGTATCTGTCAAACTTAATAAACACATGTATCTGTCTTGTGGCTTTTTGTATAGGTATCATCAGATTTTTTTACATAGACATCCACACAGATAATTAGATTTTTCACACAGGTCTTAGTCTATGAATAAAGTTTTACCTCTTCGTTTGAAATCTGGATTCTCTTATTTCCCTTTTCTTATCTTATTGCACAGACTGGTACAGTGTTGAACAGGAAGTGTTACTGAATTTAAGGGGAAAGAATACAGCCTTTCACCATTAAGTATGATGTTAGCTGTAGGGTTTCGGTAGACACCCTTCATCGGGTAGAGGAAGCTCCCTTCTATTTCGACTTTGCTGAGAGATTTTATCAGGAATGGATATTGGATTTGGTCACATGCTTTCACTACATCTATTGAGATGACTATATGATTTTTCTTTCAAAATTTTGTCAATATAGTAAATGACAATTCATTTTGTTTTTTTAAAATATTTATTTATTTTTGAGTGAGAAAGAGCATGAGCGGGGAAGGAGCAGAGAGAGAGAGGGAGAGAGAGAGAATCCCAAGCAAGCTCCGCGATGTCAGCACAGAGCCGGATGCGGGGCTCAATCCCACAAACCGTAAGATCACGACCTGAGCTGAAATCAAGACTCGGAGGCTTAACTGACTGAGCCACCCAGGTGCGCCCCTAAACGACAATTAATGTCTTTTAAGATTAAGTTCACGTAACAGAAAATTAACCATCTTAAAATGTAAAATTCCGTGACATTTAGTACATTTGCCATATTGTACAACCACCACTTCCGTTTAGTTCCCAAACATTTCCTCACCCCCAGAGGAAACACCATACCCATAAAGCAGTCACTTCTGATTCCGGCCCCTGGGAATTACCAATCTGCTTTCTGTCTCACTTTACCTATTCTAAATATTTCATATAAATGGGATCATACAATATGTGACCCTTTGAGTCTGACTTCTTTCACTTAGCATAATGTTTTTGAAGTTCTTTCACTTAGCATGTTTTTGAAGTTCACCCATGAAACTCATGAAACTCGAACTCATGAAACCTGAGATCATGACCTGAGCTGAAACCGAGACTCAAAAGCTTAACTGACTGAGCCACCCAGGCGCCCCAGTTGGGTCTTGTTTTTTTTATCCAATTTGGCAGTTACTGCCTTTTAATTGATGTATTTAGATTCCTTGCATTTAATGTAGTTATTGATAAGGTCAAATTTAAATGTATTGTCTTGCTATTTGTCTATGTTTTTGTTCCCTTCCCCCCCCCCCCTTATTTTGGATTAATCAAAAATGTTTGATTCCATTTTATCTCATTGTCAGGGAGGAAAAACTTTTCTTTTACTCGCTTGTGTTTAAGACTTGGAGGCCTTCAAATAAAAATGAGAAAGACAGATTAGTAAGAGAAAAAACAGATTTAATGATAGACTCACACAAAGAAACGTGACCCAAGTTGGTGGTTAGAATTTGGGGCTTATTTACCATTTAATAGTGGACGGGGAGGGACACAAGGACACTTCGGAGAGAACAAATGACTTTCTTAGAAGTGGGGGGCAGGGAGAAAGAGCCCTTGTAGAAAAACAAATGACTTTTTGGAAAGATAAATAGGCCCTTAGGAGAATAGATAGGAGATATGATAGTTTGGTTACAATGTCTGTTTGGGTGTGGTGCTAACTTCGTTCCAGAAAGAGAAGATTAGAGTTGTTCCCTGGAAGGGGATTTATGACAATTGACTTCTTTGGAAGGTTTTGTTTTTAGGCAAATAAGGGATTTCAGGAACTCAAATGCTTTCAGCTCCAATGAATTTTTTATGCCACGGTGGCTTATTCTGGACCTCTTCGTTATAACTCTTCAGTTTGTTATTTAATTGGTTGTTTCAGTGTTTATAGTATGTACTTTTCACTTGGCACAATGTACCTTCCAGTAACGGTATAATACATATTGTATCATATCGGATAGTATGAGAATCTTTTTTTTTAATGCTTATTTATTTTTGAGAGACAGTGTGAGTGGGGGAGGGGCAGAGAGAGAGAGGGAAATACAGAACTCGAAGTGGGCTCCAGGCTCTGTGCGGTCAGCAGGGCTCGAACTCACGAACCATGAGATCATGACCTGAGCCCAAGTTGGATACTTAACTGACTGAGCTATCCAGGTGTCCCAAGAATCTTAAAAACAACAACAAATATATATATATATATGTATATATATATAATTTATATATATATGTATATATATAATTTATATATATATAATTTATATATATATGTATGTATATATACTTTTATTTCACCCCAATTAAGCTCTGTGCTGTTATATACTTTACTTTTACAAATGTTATAAACTCCACACTATATTGCTATTTTTAACAGTCAATTATCTTTTAAAGAGATTTAACTAACAAGAAAGAAACCATAGATTTATACACACAGTTGCCATTTCCTGTGCTTTTCATTCCTTTGGGCAGATGATTATTTCCATCTGGTATCATTTTTCTTCTGCGAGAAAGACTTCCTTTAACAGTTCTTGTAGTACAGGTCCACTGGTGATGAATTATTTTGCTTTTTAAAAAAATAAGTCTTAAAATGTCTCCCTTTTTGCCTTCATTTTTGAGAGATATTTTCACAGGGTATAAATGTCTAAGTTGAAAGTATTTTCTTGCTGTATTTGAATACATCACTCTCCTCACTTCTGTATTATGTTGTTTCACATGAGAAATGTGTCCATTTTTCCCCCTTTTTATGTAATGTGTCTGTTTTTCTTTGACTAATTTTTTATTATTTTTTTTCTTCTTTTTTTTTAACTTTTTTTTTTTTTAACATTTATTTATTTTTGAGACAGAGAGAGACAGAGCATGAACGGGGGAGGGTCAGAGAGAGGGAGACACAGAATCTGAAACAGGCTCCAGGCTCTGAGCTGTCAGCACAGAGCCCGACGCAGGGCTCGAACTCACGGACTGCGAGATCATGACCTGAGGTGAAGTTGGCCGCTTAACCGACTGAGCCACCCAGGCGCCCCTTCTTTGACTAATTTTAACACTTTCTATTTACCACTGGTTTTAAGAAATTTGTTTATGATGAGACTTGAGTTAATTTCATTGAGCTTCTTGGATCTGTAGACTTATAGTTTCCATAAAATTTCAAAAAGTTTTGGCCATGTTTTCTTCAACTGTTCCCCTATCTCTTCTCCATTGGTGGTTCCCATTACATATATATTAACCTTCTTAAAGTTGTCCCACAGCTCAGTGATGCTCTGTTCATCTTTTTCATTCTTTTTTTCCCCCTGGTATGGTTCATTTTGGATACTGTTTTTTGAAAGGTCTTCAAGTTCACTAATAATTTTTTTTGCAATATCTAATTAACCATATCCATAATATTTTTCATCTCATGTATGGTAGATGATGTTGGATTTGGATTTGTTTATATCTTCCACATCTCTACTTAACATGTTTAATTTTTTCCTCTAGCTTCCTGTACTTAAGGACTGTAGTTATAATAATGGATTTCATGTCATTGTCTACTAATTCTATCATCTATGCAATTTCTATGTCACTTTCAATTGACTGATTTTTCTCCCCATTATGAATAATATCTTCCTGCTTGCTAATTTTTTATTAGATCTCAAATATTTTGGCTTTCAACTTGTGGGTGCTGAATATATATATTTTTTTAATCCCTCAAAAAATTTTTTTTAATTTCTTTTACATTTTATTTATTTTTGAGAGAGATAGGGAGACAGAGCACAAGTGGGGGAGCAGAGAGAGAGGGAGACACAGAATCCAAAGCAGGTTCCAGGCTCTGAGCTGTCGGCACAGAGCCCGACGCGGGGCTCGAACTCATGAACCGTGAGATCATGACCTGAGCCAAAGTTGGATGCTTAACTCACTGAGCCACCCAGGCACCCCAGTCTCTCAAAGATTTTAATGTTCAGTCTTCATAAACAAAAAGAAGTTTCCATCCAGTTTAAAAAAATGCGCATTAAAAAAATTAGTTTAAAAAAATGTGCATTCTTCAGCTTTCTCCTACACTTTTTTTGCCTATCTTTCAAAACTGAACACTGAGTATTTTTAACATAAATAATGTGATGTCATATGTACATTTTAATTGCACATTTTAGTAATAAATCCATATTTTGGTAACTCATAGTGTATTTATAAGATGAAAAGCTTTCAATCAAAATATACTTTTCACTGGAAGAATAAATAAAACAGACAAACGGATCTGCACAAAGTAAAAATTATTTGCCCTTCTTCCCCCAGAGCTGTTCATCTTCTGAGTTCAGATTTTAAAAGTATTTAAAAATTTTTTTGTCATCGTTCATTTATTTTTGAGAGAGCGAGGGTGCAAGCTGGGGAGGGGGCAGAGCGAGAGGGAGACAGAGAATCCAAAGCAGGCTCAGGCTCCGAGCTGTCAACACAGAGCCCAGTGCGGGGCTCCAACCCCACCGACCGTGAGATCACGACCTGAGCCAAAGTTGGATACTTAACCGACTGAGCCATTCAGCCGTCCCAAAAGCATTTTTAATTGAGATGATGATGTTGACTTTTGTCTCGCACTCCACATCGTCTTCAGCTAAGCTCTGAGCACTTACAATTCTCTAATTGTCGGAAGCTTGGTCAGAAGCATCTGGGACACTGTGTGGTTTGCCATAGCACTTTCAGTAGCTGCTGTGGCTGTCCACACACAGCGAGTGCATTTGTCAGATGATCTCTACCCTTCTCGTGTTCGTCTCGGGTTAGCGACTGTTCACCAAGTTGTATTTCTTCAAGGAAGAATCTTTCTGAACAATTGCAGCATCGTTAAGGTCCGGTGACCGGGAAAGTCCAACTCTCTCTTTGGCAACTTATTGTTTCTTTCTTTGTTCTTGAAGCCTGTTCTGAAGTTGGGGCCACTCTGTCTCTGGCAGTTGACGTATATATAGTACTCCGTGAAAAGAGCCCCAGAGACCCCTGCAGCGATGGTGATGTTCTGGCTCACCCTCTTCTCTCGAATGAGGAGCAGGGGTGAATCTGGTGACATCGGGATCCTGGTGAAGAAGCAGGTAGCTGCGAACTCTCAGAGTGGACCACCCCACTCCCGCCTCCCACTGGACCCTTGCTTGCCACAAGGGATGCAGAAAAACCTATATTTGTGATCTTATCAACATTCTTGAGCTTTGTTTGGAGGTTGATTAAGTTATTGGGAAACATTTTTTTATCCTCTCGAGTAATTCCTTTAAGCTTTGTTAGGACCAAAGCAACCTTTGATGTAGGGCTAATTATGTCACGATACTGAGGCAAAACCATTCTGAGTACTCGACCCAATTCCCCATCATCATTAACAAAGCTTTCTACTCTGAGTGGTGAGAACAAGAATGTGATATGTAGAATTCTAAGATGACCCCTAATCACCCACACCTTTATATAATCCCCTCCTCACTGAGTATGGATAAGAACTGTGAATATAGAGGGGTAGTCACTCCCATGATCAAGTTATGTTATACTGCACAATTGATACCAAAAAAGGCTGATAACCCTGGGTGAGTCTGGCCTAATCGGATGAGCCCTGAAAAAGGACTAGGTTCTTGCTGACAAAAGAAATTTGATGCAGGGGGTACCTGGGTGGCTCAGTCAGTTAAGCATCTGACTCTTGATTTTGGCTCAGGTCATGATCTCACAGTTCACGAGATCGAACCCTGAGTTGGGTTCTGTGCTGACAGCACGGAGCCTGCTTGGGATTCTCTCCCTCTCTCTCTCTCTCTCTCTCTCTCTCTCTCTCTCTGTCTCTCTGCCCTCCCCCACTCGTGCTCGCTCTTGTCCTCTCAAAATAAATAAATAAACATAAAAATGAAAACGTAACTTTGATGCACAAGAGGGATTCAACATGAAGGAAATTCTCCCTTGTGGGTTTTGAAATGGAGAAGGCCACATGGTAAAGACCTGGAATTAGCCGCTAAGATGAGGAGAGCAGCCAGGACTGACAGCCAGTGAAAAAATGAACGATGACAAATCCTAACCAGTGAAACATCCTAACAACTGCAAGGGTCTAAATTCTGGCAGCAACAAATGAGCTTGGGAGTGGATTCAGCCTGAGTCTCCAGAAAGCAACCCAGGCCATCCAACCTCCCGGCATCAGCCTGTGGCACCGTGAGCAGAGGACCCGGGTAGTCCACCTTCAGACGTCAGGCTTGAAGAACTGTGAACTTGTCAATGGGTTTTATTTTAAGCCACTACGTATGTGGTAATCTGGGACACGGCAGTTGACAGTTGCTACAAGGAACCATCCTTGGCCTTGTGTGACCTCTGAGAATTTTTTTTTCATGTTACTCTTTTGGTTTATTCGTTTTCTGGCCTCAGGCATTTCTCTCACGTGCATACACTGATCCATACTCAGTGGAAGACTGAAGCGGAACCTTCTATACATCTTTGGAGTTCTATTTTGTGGTTTTCTCCTTTCTAACTCTCCGCCTTGAGAACTCTAGTCTCCTTGACCTCTCTGAACACCAAGCTCTGTCTGCTTCACTCAAGCAGGCTGCTAGGCCTTGCCTGAAATCCTTCTTCTTGTATTTCGAAACTCTCCAGGCTGTAAACCGGGAAATAATAGAATTCCTCACGCTTTTCTTTGCTTTTCTTGTTTCCTTTGTAAATATTTATTGATTTTGAGAAAGAAAGCATGATCGGGGAGAGGGAGAGAGAGAAAGAATCCCAAGGAGGCTCGACCTCACAAACAGTGACATCATGACCTGAGCCAAAATCGAGTCGGAAGCTTAACCGACGGAGCCACCCAGGCGCCCCTCATTTGTTTTCTATCTCTCCGAGATCACCGCCCTTTGTTGGTTGTCTAGTGTCTTTAAAACCATAGCTTCACATATTTTATTTATTTATTTATTTTTTTAATATATGAAATTTACTGTCACATTGGTTTCCATACAACACCCAGTGCTCATCCCAAAAGGTGCCCTCCTCAATACCCATCACCCACCCTCCCCTCCCTCCCACCCCCCATCAACCCTCAGTTTGTTCTCAGTTTTTAACAGTCTCTTATGCTTTGGCTTTCTCCCACTCTAACCTTTTTTTTTTTTTTTCCTTCCCCTCCCCCATGGGTTTCTGTTACGTTTCTCAGGATCCACATAAGAGTGAAACCATATGGTATCTGTCTTTCTCTGTATGGCTTATTTCACTTAGCATCACACTCTCCAGTTCCATCCACGTGGCTACAAAGGGCCATATTTCATTCTTTCTCATTCCCACGTAGTACTCCATTGTGTATATAAACCACAATTTCTTTATCCATTCATCAGTTGATGGACATTTAGGCTCTTTCCATAATTTGGCTATTGTTGAGAGTGCTGCTATAAACATTGGGGTACAAGTGCCCCTATGCATCGGTACTCCTGTATCCCTTGGGTAAATTCCTAGCAGTGCTATTGCTGGGTCATAGGGTAGGTCTATTTTTAATTTTCTGAGGAACCTCCACACTGCTTTCCAGAGCGGCTGCACCAATTTGCATTCCCACCAACAGTGCAAGAGGGTTCCCATTTCTCCACATCCTCGCCAGCATCTATAGTCTCTTGATTTGTTCATTTTAGCCACTCTGACTGGTGTGAGGTGATATCTGAGTGTGGTTTTGATTTGTATTTCCCTGATGAGGAGCGACGTTGAGCATCTTTTCATGTGCCTGTTGGCCATCTGGATGTCTTCTTTAGAGAAGTGTCTATTCATGTTTTCTGCCCATTTCTTCACTGGGTTCTTTGTTTTTCGGGTGTGGAGTTTGGTGAGCTCTTTATAGATTTTGGATACTAGCCCTTTGTCTGATATGTCATTTGCAAATATCTTTTCCCATTCCGTTGGTTGCCTTTTAGTTTTGTTGGTTGTTTCCTTTCCTGTGCAGAAGCATAGCTTCACATATTTTATCTGTTTTTTATTTTGTTGTTCCAAGGCAAAAGTAGAAGATGTCAC
Organism: Panthera pardus; assembly: GCF_024362965.1. Taxonomy (NCBI): domain Eukaryota; kingdom Metazoa; phylum Chordata; class Mammalia; order Carnivora; family Felidae; genus Panthera; species Panthera pardus. The sequence continues at coordinate 86,593,217 of NW_026526843.1, forward strand.
TTTTTTAATACCGTTATAGAGTTCTATAATTTTTAGTTAGTAGTGTTCTAATTTGTATTTTTAAAAAAATGCTTTTTAATGATTATTTTTGAGAGAGAGAGAGAAAGAGACAGAGGGTGAGCGAGGAGGGGCAGAGAGAGAGGGAGACACAGAACCCGAAGCAGGCTCCAGGCTCCGAGCCATCAGCACAGAGCCCGACGTGGGGCTCGAACTCAGGAACCGGGAGATCATGACCTGAGCCGAAGTTGGACGCTTAACCGACCGAGCCACCCAGGTGCCCCCTAATTTCTGCTTTAAAAATAAGCACCTTGTGGGGTGGTTTTTTTAATTTGACTTTTAAAAATTCACCATTTATTTGCCTCAACCTTTCAGAGATATCGTGGATGCTATTATTGATTTCACATTAGTTGTACTGTCTTAGTCTGGCTTCACCTAAGAGCAGATTCTAAGATTAAGGCTTGTGGGCAGGTAATTTACCTCGAAATATTTCCGAAAGCAGATGTACATAAAAAGGAAGCGGAACTGAGAAGGAGGAAAAGAACCAATCCAAGTACAAACAGAGCTGGCCACCACTGTAGAAAAACTGGTGTCGAATGCAACTGGGATCTTTTGTAAAGTGTGAAGGAAATGAGTCTCAGAACTGTCTGTTCAGGAACCAAAGGGAAAATCATTTATCCATTGTCTCCTGTTGTCCAGTGGTCAAGAGTGGCCCTATGAGTATTAAACTCCCTCACATTTTCTGGCTGTCTATGGGTGAATGCACAGAGAGTTCCTACTGATAGAGTCAGAAAAGCCTCAGGGAAGAAAATGGAACATGTAGAACACTAACAATATAATCTATTACTAGTTTTTAACAGTCTCAAATTGATACGCATGCAATTTGTAGCAGCCTCAAGCTGTAAGAACACTAAGGACCCCTAGGAAGTGATAAGACGGAGCCACTGAAGGTAATGCACCCAAATCAGCAACAATATTCTTGGCATGATATTTTTCCAGCTCTATGGAATGTATAATTGACATATAACATTGTAGAAGTTTAAGGTGTTAATTTGATACATTTATGTATTGCAAAATGATTACCACCGTAGCATTAGCGAACACCTCCATCACATCACATAATGACCATCTCTTTTGTATAGTTAGAACATTTAAGATATACTCCCTTTGCAACTTTCAAGTATATGATATGCTATTGTTAACTGTAATCACCAGGCTGTACTTTAGATCCTTAGAACTTATTCATCTTATAACTGTAAGTTTGTATCATTTGACCAACATGTCCCCATTTCTCCCACCCCCTAACTCCTGTTAATCGCTACTCTGTTTCTATGAGTTGATCTTTTAAAAACTTCCACGTATAAATGAGATCATACAGTGTTTGTCTTTCTCTGTTTGACTTATTTCACTTAGCATAGTGCCCTCAAGTTTTATCCATATTGTCATAAATGGCAGGATTTCCTTCTTTCTCATGGCGAAGGATAATTATCTATCTATCTATCTAGATATAGATATAGATATAGATAGATATATATGGATATATATATATATCTGTGTGTGTATATATATATATCCTCATATACATATATGTATATATCCATATATATACATAATATAAGGATATATATACAAATATATATATATGGATATATCTATATATCTATACCTATCTATCTATATATATATGGATATATTTGTATATATATTTGTATCCATATTTGTATATGGATATATATAGATAGATAGGTATATATCCATTCATCCACTGATGGACACACTGAGGTTATTTCTATGTCTGAGCTGTTGTGAATAATGCTGTAATGAACATAGGAGTGCAGATATATCTTTGAGATCCTGCTTTCATTTTAGAGTAATAATTTTTTAAGTGTATTTATTTTGAGAGAGAGAGAGCAAGCATGGGAGGGGCAGAAAGGGAGGGAGAGAGAATCCCAAGAAAGCTCTGTGCTCTCTCTCAACACAGAGCCTGACACAGGGCTCAATATCACGAACTGTGAGATTACGAGCTGAGCTGAAATCAGGAGTCAGATGGTTAACCAACCGAGCCACCCAGGTGCCCCAGAGTAATAATTTTTAAAATCATTATTCTTAGAGTTCTGTTTGTGGCAAAGATGTAGTAAAAGGGTCCAGAGTTATCCTTCCTGACTACAGCAACTAAAAAACAGGCAAAATATATGAAACAATGCCTTTCAAGACACTGGATTTTAGGCAATGGAAGAAGAATGGTATGTGACAGAAAACAAATGTAATGAACCCACTATTGCCCCAAGATTACTGCCTTGAGAAAGTTCCTGGCCTATGGCACAGGAAGAGGGAAACCAAGTAGCACATGGTGGGCTTCCTGACCAGAGGAGATGGGCCAAGAGTCCAGGAATACCAATGGAGGTAGAGCTCACAGGACAGATTATTTGAAGGAAGAGAACTAAACAGATTTAGAACTTCAAAGATCTTCAGAATACCCCTTGAGTATTCAGCTGAGAACTGAGCCGTGCATATGGACAAGGAAACTACCCACGATTGGGGAAAAATCATTTGAAAGGATTAGAGGAAATGGTACCTATTGTACACACATGGCTGGTAATAGTACCTGTGTTCAACAACCTGACTGCGAGGTCTCACACTTCATGGAATGATGTATTCAGAAGGTTCGTGCCTCAGTAATGAGGAATAATTAACTCAAGATTAAACGTGATTCCTATCTCACCTAACAATTTTTGTAAGCAAGACCTAAAAGAATCCAACTGTTTCCAAGCAATTTAGCTATGTCCCAGAAACAAGTTTAAGAATATTTATAAGAATACATAAATATCCAGCACCCAAAAAGGGAAAATTCACAAGGTCTTGCATCCAATAAAAAACTAGCAGGCATGCAAAGAAAAGGAAACTTCAACTCACACTGAAGGAACAAAGAAATTTGGGGCGCCTGGGTGGCTCAGTCGGTTAAGCGTCCGACTTCAACTCAGGTCACGATCTCGCGGTCCGTGACTTCAAGCCCCGCGTCGGGCTCTGGGCTGATGGCTCAGAGCCTGGAGCCTGCTTCCGATTCTGTGTCTCCCTCTCTCTCTGCCCCTCCCCCGTTCATGCTCTGTCTCTGTCTGTCTCAAAAATAAATAAATGTTAAAAATAAATTTTTTAAAAAAAAATTAATAGAAACTGATGCAGACTGACAGATGTTAGTTATAATTAGCAGACAAGGACAATCAAACAGTTATTATAACTATTTTCCATATGATCAAAAAGTTGAGAGACATGGAAGATGAAACTCAAACTTCCATTGATAAAAACTACAGTGTGTGAGGTGAAATGAAAAATATAATGAATAGGATTAATTAGATCTTCTGCAGATTAGACTTTGGAGAAGAAAAGATTAGTGAACTTGAAGAAAGAGCAATAGAATTTATCCAAAATGAAATACAGAGAATAAAAATATTGGGAACAAAGTTAACGGGATGTCAGTGAGCTGTGGAACAACTTATAGCACTCTAATGTGCAATTATAATAGCAGATAGAGAAATAATGGCCTAAAGAATTCCAGGAACACCTGGATGGCTCAGTTGGTTAAGCATCTGACTCTTGACTTTGGCTCAGGTCATGATCTCACGGTTTGTGAGTTCAAGCCCCGCACTGGGCTCTGTGCTGACACTATGGAACCTGCTTTGGATTCTCTCTCTCTCCCTCTGTCTTTGCCCCTCCCCACCTCGTGCTGGTGCTCTCTCTCTCTCAAAAATAATAAATAAACTTAAAAAAATAAAGAATTCCAAATTTTATGAAGATAAATAACATGGATGTAAGAATCTTAAAAAGAAACCCTAAGGGGTGCCTGGGTGGCTCAGTTGGTTAAGCGTCCAACTTTGGCTAGGGTCATGATCTCACGGTTCATGAGTTTGAGCCTTGCATCAGGGTCTGTGCTGACAGCTCAGAGCCTAGAGCCTGCTTTAGATTCTGTGTCTGCCTCTCTCTCTGCCTTTCCCCTGCTCATGCTCTGTCTCTCTCTCTCAAAAATAAACATTAAAAAAATTTAAAAATCTAGAGAGCTTAAAAAATTAAAATAAAATAATTAAAAGAAAAAGAAAAGAAAAAGAAACACTAAGTACAATAAACATGAAGCAAACTATACCAAGGAATACCATAAATGTCTCAAAACCAGATATAGAGTGAAAATCTTAAAAGAAGCCACAGAAAAATGACACATTTTGCACAGAGGAACAACAATGTAAGGATTTTAGTAGATTTTTCATTGGAAACCATGCAAGCAAGAACGTAATGGACCAATATCTTTATTTTTATACTTACACAAATGTTTATAGCAGCATTATTCACAATAGCCAAGAAATGAACACAACCCAACTATCCATTAACAGGTGAATGGATAAACAAATTGTAGTGTAAACATAGAGTGGTATAGTATCCAGTCATAGGATGAGGTACCGACACATGGTCCAATGTGAATGAACCTCAAAAACATTATGCTAAGTGAAAGAAGGCCAATGGAAAAGGTCACATGTTGTGTGATGTCATTCATGTGAAATATCTAGAATAGATAAATCTATAGAGGCAGAAAGCAGAGTAGACTGGAGGGAGGGAGGAATGGGAAGTCGTTGCTCGTTGGATACACGGTTTTCTTTTGGGGTGACAAAACTGTTCTGGAACAAGGTAGCGGTGGTAGTTGTACAACAATACGAATGTGCTAAATGCCACAGACTTTTGCACTTTGAAATGATTAATAGTATGTTAGGTGAATTTCACCTCAATAAAGATATATCAGCTGACCACGGAGTAGAAAACTCAATATCATGAAGGTGTGAACTCTCCCCAGTTGATACACGGATTTAATGCAATTCCTATCAACATTTCCGCAAGACTTTTTGTAGCGACAGGCAAGATTATTCTGAAGTTTGTATGGAATTGGAAAGGAACTAGGGTAGCTGTTAACAATTTTGAAAAAGAACGAAGTGGGAAGAATCAATCTAGCTGATTTAAATATTCAATATATAGCTAAAGTTATCAAGAGTGTTTGGCATTGGTGGAATGATAGACACAGGTCAATGGAAGAGAATAGAGAATCCCAAAATAGACCCATTTAATTGTAACCAACAGATCTTCGACAAAGGTGCTGACGCAATTCAATGGAGGAAGGATAGCCTTTCAACAAATGGTGCTGAAGTAATTGAACATCCATAGGCAGAAACACACACACACACACACACACACACACACACACACACAATTCAAAAAAAGCTTTGACTTCAACCTCACACTTTAGACAAATATCACCTCGAAATGGACCATGGACTTAAATGTAAAATATGAAGCCTTAAAACTTTTAGAAAAAAAAAAAAATAGGAGAAAATATTCAGGATAAAGGGATAAGGGATGAGTGAAGAGTTTTCAACCTGACACCAAAAATGTGATCCATTAAAAAAACAAAGATAAATTGGACATCATCAAATTTAAACATTTGCTCTGCAAAGGAGTCTGTTAAGAGGAGGGGAAGACACACTACAGACCAAGAGAATATCTTTGCAAACCATATAGCCAACGAAGTACTAGCACCTAGAATATATAAAGAAATCACATCAGTAAACAACCAAACAATCCACAACAAAATGGACAAGAGACAGGAAGAGATTTTACCAATGAGATTATAAAGATGAAAAATAAGCACAAGAATAGACATTTAACATCATTTAGCCATTGGGGAAACGCAAGCAAAGTCACAATGCACTATACTGTCAGAGTGTCTAAAAAGAAAGAGTGATGGGGCGCCTGGGGGGCTCAGTCGGTTAAGCGTCCGACTTCGGCTCAGGTCATGATCTCGCGGTCTGTGAGTTCGAGCCCCGCGTCGGGCTCTGTGCTGACAGCTGGGAGCCTGGAGCCTGCTTCGGATTCTGGGTCTCCGGCTCTCTCTGCCCCTCCCCCACTCACACTCTGTCTCTCCCCCGAAAAAATAAAGTAAACATTAAAAAAAAAAAAAAAGAAATAGCAACAACAACAAATAACTGGCTGGATTGGAGAAGCCGGATCGTTCATACATTGCTGGAGGAATATAAAATGGTACAGCCACTCTGTAAAACAGCTTGTCAGTTTCTTAAAAACGTGTAACTACCGTATGACCCAGAAATTTCACTCCTGAGCATTTATTCCAGAGAAATGAAAACATATGTTCACACATAAAACCTATATACAGATATTTATAGCAGCTTTCTTCATAATAGCCCCAAACTGGAAACAACGTACTGTCCTTCAATGAGCTAATGGTTACACAAACCAGCAATAAAAATCAATGAACTATTTTTATTTTATTTACTTTAAATGTTTATTTTTGAGAGAGAGAACCAGCCGGGGAGGGGCAGAGAGAGAGGGGGGGACAGAGGATCCAAAGCGGGCTTCAGGCTGACAACAGAGCCCAATGTGGGGCTCGAACCGATGAACCGCGAGATCAAGACCTGAGCCGAAGCCAGACGCTTAACCAACTGAGCCACCCAGGCTCCCCTCAATTTGAAAACTTTTTAAAGGGAAGGCAAAATAAAGACTTTTTCAGATATAGAAAAGATGAAAACGTCCACCGTGAGCAGTTTCTGGATTCGGTGCCATTCCAATGACAACGTGAGCAGACGTTTTACACTTGATCTTAGCCAAAAGGCTGAGAAGCCATGAGCCGACGTTTTTGTAGAAATTGGCAAACTGATTCTAAAATTCCTATGAAATGCTAATGTAGTTCTTTAGGCGAAAAGAAAATGGTTTCACTTGGGAATTGTACAAAACACTTAATAAAGAAATAATACTGGGTTCTACATAGACTCTTCCAGAAAATTGAGGAGAAGGAAATACTTCACAACTGGTTCGAAGAGTTGAGCATTACTCTGATATAAAAACCAGAAAAAGATACTTAAATTTTTTTTAATGTTTATTTTTGAGAGAGAGAGAGAGAGAGAGAGAAATAGAGGAGAGGGAGAGACAGAGACAGAGCACAAGAGGGGGAGGGACAGAGAGAGAGAGGGAGACACAGTATCTGAAGCAGGCTCCAAGCCCCAAGCTCTCAGCATAGAGCCCCATGTGGGGCTCGAACCCATGACCCATGAGATCATGACCTGAGCCGAAGTCGGACACTTAATTGACTGAGTTACCCAGGCGCCCCTTTAACTTTTTTAATGTTCATTTATTTTTGAGAGAGAGAGCGCAAGCAGGGGAGCAGCAGAGAGGGAGAGAGATGTTCCCGAGCTGGCTCCACACTGTCAGCGCAGAACCCAATACCCCCAAACCAGAAAAAGATACTTAAAGGAAAAGAAACTACATATCAATATCCCTCATGATGGGTGCCTGGTGGCTTAGTCGGTTAAGCATCCGACTTCGGCTCAGGTCATGACCTCACGGTTCGTGGGTTCAAACCCGGCGTCGGGCTCTGTGCTGACAGCTCAGAGCCTGGAGCCTGCTTCAGATTCTGTGTCTCCTTCTCTCTCTGCCCCTCCCCTGCTCGCTCGCTCTCTCTCTCTCTCAAATATAAAGTTATCTTTTTTTAAAGAATGAGCTATTGATACATATATCAACATGGATGAATCTCAAACTAAATATGCAGAGCGAAAAAAGCCACATATAAAAGCATCTCTACTACAGGATCCCATTTCCACAAAATTCTAAGGAACACAAATTTATCTACTGCGAAAGAAAGTAAATTAATGCTGTTTATTCTATATCAATTACACTTGATAAAGCTGTAAAAAAAAACAACAACAACAACGACAGCAACCTACAGAACATATAGAATATGAACAAAACCAATTCCCTGGATCTCTGGACACAAACTGTGTGCTCAACAATGGCCCAGAGTTAGCACAGACCCCACCACGGTAAGGGCTCAGTCCCATAAGACTGGCCTCACTTCAGACACCAATCACAGGTCCTGTGCCTCCTATACTTTTCAGACCAACCAGCTAAGCATCCGCACGTCCCGTGATCCCCTCTTCAAGTTTAAGAATTTGTTAGAAGGGCTCGCTGAACGCAGGAATACACTTGACTCACCTTTTTCAGTTTATTGTAAAGGATGTTATGAAGTACACAAACGAACAGCCCAATAAAGAGGCACAAAGGGTGAGGTCCAGAAGGGTCCCATGCACAGTAGTTTCTTTTTTTTTCTTTTTCTTATTAAAAAATTTTTTTGCAGGGAGGGCACCTGGGTGGTTCAGTCGGTTGAGCGTCCGACTTCGGTTCAGGTCACGGTCTCACGTTTGTGAGTTCGAGCCCGGCGTCGGGCTCTGTGCTGAGAGCTTGGAGCCTGGAGCCTGCTTTGGATTCTGTGTCTCCCTCTCTCTCTCTCTCTCTCTGCCCCTCACCTGCTTGTGTTTATTTTTGTGACAGAGAGAAAGAGAGAGAAAGAGACAGAGCATGAGCTAGGGAGGGGCAGAGAGAGGGGAGACACAGAATCTGAAGCAGGCTCCAGGCTCCGAGGTGTCAGCACAGAGCCCGGCGTGGGGCTTGAACCCATAAACCACGAGATCATGACCTGAGCTGAAGTCAGACACTTAACCAACTGAGCCACCCAGGCGCCCCATCAGTTTCTGTTTCCATAGAGTTGGGAGCCATGATACTTTTGACAAATGGATGTGTTGGCCACTTTGGAAGCTCTCTGAACCCTGTCTTTTAGGGGGTTTTATGAAGGTTTCATCACATAGGCATCATCAATTGTTAACTCAATCTCTGGCCACCCACCCTACCTTGGGGAGTTTGGGGCTGCAACTGAAAGTTCTAGGTTTCTTTTTTTTTTTTTTTAATGTTTATTTATTTTTGAAAGAGAGTGAGCAAGAGTGGGACAGACAGAGAGGGGGACAGAGGATCCGAAGAGGGCTCTGCGCTGACAGCAGAGGACCCGATGCGGGGCTCAAACCCACGAACTGTGAGATCATGACCTGAGCCGAAGTCAGATGCTTAACTGAGTGAGCCACCCAGTGCCCCAAAAGTTCTAGGTTTCTAATCAAGGCTTAATCTTTCTGGTGACCAGCCCCCTTCCTGAAGCTATGAATTTACCTCTTGTGGTATAAAAAGTAGTGTGTATACATTAATAAAATAAGTATTTGTATGAACAAAGTAGATAAAGACCCAAATCCCCCAAAGCCTAGAGGAAGAAAACCATGAGTTTAAAATCAGAAATCAGACAGCAATCAATAAAATTTTGCAATAAAATCCATAAGTCCTAAAAAAACCTTACAATATGTACAAATTACATATATTATAATTATAGTATTAAAATAATCTGTAATGAAATGGAGAGTCATATTTGCAAGAAAGGATATAAGCAGGAGCTTTATAAAATTATAGGAGAGGGGTGCCTGGGTGGCTCCATCGGTTGAGCATCCAACTCTTAATTTCAGCTGAGGCCATGACCCCAGGGTCGTGGGTTCAAGCCCGGCAGCAGGTTCCACCCTGACAAAGTGGAGCCTGCTTGGGATTCTCTCTCTCTCCCTCTCTTTGCCCCTCCCCCACTGCTGCTGTCTCTCTCTCAAAATAAATAAACTTAAAAAAAAAAAAAAAAGCCTAAGCAAAACTTAGTTCCCTAAGTACTCTGTCCCAGACAGGCATTGTTCTAAGCCTCTGACATATATTAGCTCATTTAATCCTCTAGAACACTTTTTAGACAGTTACTATTTTTATCATATTATGCAATTGAGAAAAATAAGGTACCTTTCTCGAATGTGTGGCCCTTTAACCACCACACTACAGATGGGACCCGGCTCTCATTCTGCTTGCCAAATTTGCATGACATTCATTCCATCATTGGTAAAATAAAATTGTGCGAAAAGGAAAATGATACTCAACATCACACAGAAAGATACGCGCAAGTGTCTTAAATAATCATGAACTCAGACCCAACAGTATATTAAAAGAATAACTTGTTCTAATCAAGTAGGCTACATCAGAGCTATGAAAAGCAGCGAATTTTTAGAAGTCAGTTAACATACCGTACCTTTAGATGGCTTAGTCGGCTTGGGCTGCCGTAACAAAATACCACAACAGAAATATGTTTTCTCACAGTTCTGGAGGCTGCAAGTCCCAGATCGAGGTCCGGCAGGGTCAGTTTCTGGCGAGGGCTGTCTTTAAGGCTTTCAGAAGGCCGTATTCTCACCGTGTCCACACAGGGTGAGGAGAGAGATACAGAGAGAGAGTTCTCTGGTGTCTCTTCTTACAAGGACGCTAATCCCGTCAAATTAGGTCCCACCCTCATGACCTCACTTAACCTTACTTTTCTCCTAAAGGCCCAATCTCCAAATACAGTCACTTCATCATGGGGAGTTTTGACGCAATTCCCTTTTTTTTTTTAATTTAAAAATTTTTGTAATGTTTGTTTATTTTTGAGAGGAGAAAGACAGGGTGTGAGCAGCAGGGGAGGGGCAGAGAGAGAGACACACACACACAGAATCCGAAGCAGGCTCAAGGCTCGGGCCTGTCAGCACAGAGCCCAGTGCAGGGCTTGAACCCATGGAGCATGAGATCATGACCTGAGCTGAAGTCGAATGCTTAACTGACTGAGCCACCCAGGTGCCCCTTGACACAATTCACTCTTCAGTATTAGGCATGTGATCTGCACATTAAATGCTATCAATACACTAGGCAAACTCCACTCATTTTTTATGAAAGTATTTCAAAAGTTAGCAATGTATATGAACGCTTTCTTAGCAAGATAGAAAGGTCCATTTCAAATTCGTAGCTAACATCTTTCTTAACAGTGAAAAATGAAGGGTATTCACGTTAAATCCTAAACGAAGAAGGGTGATCAGTGTCACTATTATTATTTGATATTATTTAGGGTAATATATGAAAAAAGATCATAAAATATTTAACAGGAATGAGAGGTAGATAGGATAAGGTAATTCTTTTATGTTGTTTTTGAAAAGACAATTTGTTCTGAAATTCTTGTACGAAACATTATTTGGTGACTAATTTATATAGATGATTCTGGAATTCAGCAAAATCTTTTGAATTTTGGTTTCTTCCTCTGGACATTTAAATAAAGGTGTTACTTACAGAATAATAATTGCATTTTAAAAGTCTTTATAGTTTTTTTTTTAACGTTTATTTATTTTTGAGAGAGAGAGAGACAGAGCATGAACGGGGGAGGGTCAGAGAGAGGGAGACACAGACTCCGAAGCAGGCTCCGGGCTCTGAGCTGTCAGCACAGAGCCCGACGCGGGGCTCGAACTCACGGACCGTGAGATCATGACCTGAGCCGAAGTCGGACGCTTAACCGACTGAGCCACCCAGGTGCCTCTAAAAAGTCTTTATAAAAAACATTGACAAGTGGAAACATATTTCCCATCTGTTGAACTTTGATGAGGCAGAGTGCCACAATTACTTTTTGCTGAAAATAATTTCCTAATAAACTTGGTCTTGTTTTATTTTTTTTCCATCGTGGAAGGATCATGGCGTTCTTTGCTTTTATTTGCTTGTTTGTTTGAATTGTGGTAAGAAATGCGGAACATAAAAATTTACCATCTTAGTCATTTTTAACTGTTCAGTGCAATAGTGTTGACTATATGCATATTGTTGTCGAACGGGTCTCTAGAACTTTCTCATCTTGCAAAATTGAAGCTCCATCTATGGAGCAACATTCCCCAATTTCCTTCTCCTCTCAGCCCCTGGTACCTACATTGTACTTTCTGTTTCAATGAGTTTGACTACTTTAGATTCCTCAGGTAACATATTAACATAATATCCTCAAGGTTCATCCATGTTGTAGCGTGTGACAGGCTGAATAACATTCCACTGTATTCGATACATTGAATAGAAAAACAGCCCCTCAGGGGCTCCTGGGTGGCTCAGTCGGTCAAGCATCTGACTTTGGCTCAGGTCATGATCTTACGGTTCATGAGTTCGAGCCCCGCGTCGGGCTCTGGGCTGACAGCTCAGAGCCTGGAGCCCGCTTCGGATTCTGTGTCTCCCTCTCTCTCTGCCCCTCCCCTGTTCGCATTCTGTCTGTCTCTCTCTCAAAAATAAATAAACATTAAAAACAAAATTAAAAAAAAAAGATGAAAATCAGCCCCTCAGAAAAGAAACCTGAATAGTCCACCTGAACATTAATTGTAAGTGGATTCAAGGTCACTGTCAAAATCCAAACCATAAAAATTGAACACTTACTGACTAGGTATACTCTGAATGGAGAACTTTCCAAATGTAGGGAAAATTGAAAGCAACAGGAAAAGATTAATAGATTTGATAATGAAATTAAAACATTGGAACATCACAAACATAAAATTAGACAGGAAATGTTTTAAACAGATCAACAAATAATAGCTTATCAGATTGATCCTCAATATGATAAGGAATGTTCCAGAACTAATGGAAAACAAGTGAAGAGCTCCGTCCTAAAACAGAGAAATAAAAATTGTTGACAAATCGAAAAGTGTAGTTAACCTTAAATGTAATCAAATAGAACTAAAACACCGTCAAGAAGGCTGTATTTCTAATGAAATCAATGTCATAAATTGTAAAAAGTGATAATTGCCCTGTTGCTGAGGAGAACGAGGAATCTGTGCTGTCCCTCATTTCTGATGGTACAATTTTTCTGAAAAGCAATAGGGGAATATCCATTTAGAGCCTTAATGTATCCATACTCTAGTAAGGCATTTTTAGAAAAGAATCAGAGGTGCAGACCAAGTTTTATTCACTAAGTAAATCTTTGTAACACTGTGTAAAATAGGGAAGATACAGGACTAGCAGCAATGGCCCACAATGAGGGGTTGATTCAATCCTTTTCAGTACATACAAGGAAACAATATGCTGTACCTATTGTTTAGAAAAACTTTTTAATGTTTATTTATCTTTGAGAGAGAGAAAGAGAGAGAGTTCGAGCAGGGGAGGGGCAGAGAGAGAGAGAGACAGAGTATCAGAGCAGGCTGTCAGTGCAGAGCCCGCCTTGGGGCTCGATCTCACGAACCCTGAGATCATGACCTGAACTGAGAGCAAGAGTCAGACGCTTTACTGACTGAGCCACCCAGGTGCCCCTGATGCAGCTATTAAGAAACGTTATGAAGCATTTTTTTTTTTTAACTATCTGAGGAAGTTACTTAAGATATAAATACTAAAGGGGAAAAAAAAATCAGAGTTCAAAATTTTATATCAAGAACTCATTGATTCTCACTTTTCCTTTGCACTTTTATAATTTCATATTTTCTTCGGGATATATGTCTTACCTATATTCAGAACGTTGACAGCAGTGTTAAAAAGAATGAAGTTAGGGGCGCCTGGGTGGCTCAGTTAAGCGCCTGCCTCTTGATTTTGGCTCAGGTCATGATCTCACAGTTTGTGGGTCCCAGCCCTGTGTCAGGCTCTGCACGGACAGCGTGGAGCCTGCTTGGGATTCTCTTTCCCCTCCCCTCTCTGCCCCTCCCCTGCTCTTTCTCTCCCAAAATAAATGAATAAACTTAAAAAAAAAAAAAAGACACAAATGGCTGAGCTTCTGAAACTGGGTCTTTCATCCCAGAGATCTGCAGCAAGGTCCCCCACAAGGTGCATTTCTAACTAGGTCTCAGGTGGTGCTGGGAAACCACTAATTTAGAGGAAATAGCCCGGGTCCGGGAGCCAATTTTGGTACAGTCACTCGTTAATTTAGATGGCAAGTAATTTTTTCATTTCGAGGTGGCTTTTTGAGACGTGGGGAATTCTAATACCCACTGTGCAAGTGTTTGCAACAAGTGAGAGATAAAGGTCTAGGAAAGCCCCTTGGTACGTTGCAGGTACTGCTAGTTGAACTTGGCTTCCATTCCCTTCCCCAAAGTAATCCTACGTTACGAAGTTGGCCACGGCATCTTCCTTGGCGGTGAAGGAACGGTGTTCTTGGTGTGAGGGTCACGTAGGGGTGGGCATAGGCTTTTTATGTTTTTGGAGGACCCTAACATAACCCGATTCGGGTGGGCGCAAACCGGTTCGTGTGTTTTACTCTGATGACAATTAATATTGCCTGGGCAGTGGGTCAAAACAGAGATTTCTTACATCTTCGAGAGCCCCGTGCCATTTCAGGGATACTCCCTAAAGGAACGGCATGAAAAGTAGAAATTAGAACTGACGTCCCATCAGGTAAAGATCAAAATCTATTTTTATTTTAGAAACTTACAATTCCACGGTGACTCCTTTAGATTTTTTTAATGTTTCATCTCATTTTATTTTTAAAGTTTATTTATTTATTTAGAGAATGAGAACACATGTGGGAGGTGGCAGAGAGAGAGAGAGAGGGAGAGAGAGAATCCCAATCAGGCTGCGTGCTGCCAGCACGGAGCCCGAGGCGGGGCTCGAACCCACGAGCCATGAGATCATGACCTGAGCCAAAACCAAGAGTCGGACGCTTAACTGACTGAGCCACCCAGGTGCCCCTAGATTTTTTTATTTTTGAGAATTCCAAGCAAGCCTGTATATTTGGAAGACTGTGAATGTAGACCTTTCTCCTTTAGAAAAAGGGATCCTCTAATTTCAACATCATGAACAAAATGATTTGGCAACTAAACCTCTTCATCCCCATCACAACTTCTTTGGGAACTGATAAAAGTCCTTAAAACACTAAGAGTCCTTAAAACTGTGTTTATTTTGGTGCATTTATTGACTTCAATTTTAGGGTCCACACTAACAGGATCCATTAAGAAAAATGGGACGTTCTGATGTGATACCCAGATGGACGGAAATTGATGGGTTCTCCTTGTACCACCATTAGTCCATGACCTTTCTGGGAATTTGTTTATTAGATTGTAGATGATAGCTAATTAATCACAGAGCCGACTTCTGAAGACTAAGACGTAGAACAAGTATGTTTTGGTTGATGTGGAGGAAAGAGAGGTGCGTTTCTGTCATAGGCATCATTGCCCAGTGGATTTGGAGACCCTTAGGGGTCATCTTCTGGACAGTGGGCATCTGAGGGAAGGAAATCAAGCAAGAGAATGACATAGGAAAGCGGACAAAGTTTACCCACTTGAGGTTTCTAGCTCAATAGCTGAACTTTCGGCAGAGAAAACATGTCACCTCGCAGATTATGTGTCTTTCCTGGCTCCCCTGGTTGCCTTCTGGATCAAATTTAAACTGCCTATTTCAAGAGCGGCCAGTATCCCTTCACTCTAGTGGTGCATTGTATAAATAGCCATCATGGGCAATTAGTGTCTCTGATTTTTTTTCTTTCTAAATAATGCGGTTGAGTGACGTTTCATATATTTCAGTTTTTCTCCCCCCAAATCACGCCAAGTAAATGATATTTTCTTATGCCTTTCAGAGTTCATGCATATATCACCTCAACCGTGATGAAAAAGGATAAGGGGATAAAAAACAAATGAGGATATGAACCTGCCCCTCACTCACATTTTGTGAACATAGACTGTTGCGGTCAGAAGATGCCCTTAGGAAAAAACTTTTTTTTTTTTTTTTAAGAGAAGACCATTTATTTTTTTTTATTTTATTTTTTTGACCATTTATTTTTTTAATATAGTGAATATGAAGTTATTATATAACATCAAATGGGAATGTTTTGTTGTTTATTATTCTTTCTTGCCTGTACCCAGGTACATCAATGTGATTTAACTTTATTTACTTATTTTGAGAAAGAGACAGAACGTGAGAGAGCTTGTGCACTGGTGTGTGCGTACAAGTGTGAATGAGTGGGGAAGGGGCAGAGACAGAGGCAGAGAGAGAATCCCAAGAAGGTTCCAGGCTGTCAGCACAGAGCCCAACACAGGGCTTGATCTTACAACCGTGAGATCATGACCTGAGCCGAAATCAAGAATCAGATGCTTTCCCGGCTGAGCCACCCAGGCGCCCCCGACTCCGAGTCACTTTAAGCTATGCATCAATCTGTATTCTCAGGACCCCAGTAGTAGAAAAAGAAGTCTGTCTGAAAATCAAGGGCTCAACGCCTGAGGCAAAGACTGAGAAGGAGGGGGATCTTCACCAAAGTGCCAGGTGGCCTCAGTGACCACACTCACGAGTGACGTACGGGTCCTTCCCTCCAGCCTACACCCTTTCAGACCGCCTGTTTGGCAATGGAATATTATTCAGCCACGAGAAAGGAGGATATCTTGAGAAAGGAGGATATCTTTCCATTAGCGACAACACGGATGGACCTTGAGCGTGTTACGCTAAGTGAGATGAGTCAGACAAAGGCAAGTATTGCATGATCTCATATATGGAATCCCAAAATGTCAAACTCATAAAAAATAATGAAATGGTGGTTACCAGGGGATGGGAGTCGGGGGGAGGGGATAAAATTGATGCTGTTTAAGGGTACAAACTTACAATGAGTAGTAAATAAGCCACAGATGAATATAGACAACAATGTTGTACTCTAATTGTATAATGTGATAAATATCAATACAATGGCCATCATATGACAGTATGTAAGTGAATCAAAGTGACACGTCATACTCCCTAAATTTGCACAATGTGTCACACATATTCCATAGGAAAAAGACTTCTCGTTTGGGCAATAGAATGATCTAATTCTACTATTTTCTCTTCCGTTCTATTGTATTTCGTGATCCCTGCAGGGCAGGTGGCCACCACTGGCCTAAAGACGGTGAAAGGACTCAAAATTGGCCACAAAGGGTGACTTCAAAAGATTGAACCCATGGCCCTCTCAGTGCTGTTTTTACTCACTACCCGCCCCCCAGGCTCCTTAACTTCATCTGGTCACACAGACTTCTGTGTGTCGATCCAAGCGAGGGTCACCCAAGCAAGGGTGCTGCCCACCCAAGCCCCAAAGAATCACCTGGTCGATTCTTTGACACATCTGTCTCCCAGAGAGCCAGACGGGAAAGCAAGCTCGGGCCCTTCCATGCGGAAGAGATGTGGGGAAGAGCTGGGCTTTAAGAAGATGGGTTGTGTTTCTGGAACAGAAGCTGGTGGTGCCCCGTCAAGGAGCCCTCGCCACTCACCACTCCCTTGTGCTCTGACCTGATGGCTTCCTACTTCAAGTACCTCTGCCTGAGGGCTTTCTCTGGCTTCTGGGGCAAGCCGGAAGTGATGGGCAGTTAATGGGTCTAGAAGTAGCCCTCAGCCAGCGACCAACAGAAATTAGGGGACAATACCCCAGGCCCCTCACCCTTCGGGCAAAGTAACTCTGAGGTGTGCCCTAGGCTGTCCTCCAGAGGCTCCCAAGGAGACTGAGCCCCAGTTGCCCATAGTAGTAAATTCCTCATCAACTCAGCCTGTATTGGTTTCTTTTCTTATCCTCGTCTCAGGGTTTGCTTCTGAGGGAACCCAGTCTAAGAGCTAGAACAGGGGATGTGTGAGGTTTTAGCTATACACACCCACTGGGGCCACATGGTGGAGGCCCTAAATGTCATGTTGGGGTGAGACTTTATTCCATGGTGACCAGGTGCTGAGTGTCTGATCAGACCCCAGTGCTAAAGGATCATTCTGGAAACAGAAGAGTGGCTTAGAGCAGTGGTCCTCAAATCATGCATGGTCCCCAGACCACAAACGCAAGAATCATCTGGCAACTTTTTAATAATGGTCTGGCAGCTTTTTACCAATGCAAATCCTTGCCTGCACCCGGACCTGCTGTATCAGGCAATCTGGGGTCGGGTCCCAGAAGCCAGTGTTTTTGTAAGCCCTCCGGGTGAACTTGATGCCCCTTAATGTTTGAGAACCACTGGATTACAGAGTGGAGTGGAAGTTGTTAGCATGGAGACCAGTTATCGGGCTACGGTGAGCGTCTGGTGAGAAACTATAAAGGCCCGAGCTGTGAGTTTTGATTCCCTTCTCCTCACTCTTTTTGCCTTGGCCCTGTGTTCTGCATGCAGTGTGCTTAATAAATATTTTGGCCTGATGTCTCCCATCCCATTATCTAGCAAGTGGGAGCGGCGACGGGAGGGGCAGGGATGGAGAGGGGCAGGGTCAGGTGACTTGGTTCATACGGGGTTCAGCCACCGCCGACCACGTGGCATCTTGAGCATTACCCCTTTTGCAGTTCCAGAGACAAAGTCTTCCCCCGGAGTAATTGGGGCATTGGCCAAATCTGATGTCTTCTTCAGGAGACAGCGACAGCTACTCCCCTTTCAGAAATCAAGATCCCATGGCTTATGTGTGTGGAGCCTGAGAAGTATTGTAAATCTGAGAATGAAATCCCCATAAACTGGGCAATAAAAGCTTTTTAACAGAAATCACTTCCTGAGAAAGGGAACATTGTGTATGGATGAGGGGGAGGGACAGAGTCTGGGAAGATGGATAGGAGGTCTCCTGCTAAGTGGCCTGAAATCTGAAATTAGTTTGTGTTAGTTTGAGACCTAATCCATATTATTATTATTTGCTGTTGCTTGAAAACCTTTTCTTTTTTTATTTTCAGTGTTAGCTTGACCAGGGTCTTTATAAGTCATGAGTTTCAGAACCCCATAATTATGCCCTGTAACCTTGTCCAATGGCATCCCAGACTCTCAGCGCCTGCTTATGGGCCTGTGGGAACTCAAAGTCCCCCAACAGTCCCCAGGGCTAGGGTGGGTGAGGGAGACGTGGTTGGCAATGGCCCATCCCACCGGGGGTACCAGCTCCCAGAACAACAAGGCCTTTGACTGAGGCCTTCACTGGAAACTGGATGACATTCTCTGGGCCAAAAGGGGCAATTGGAAAGGTAGTTTTGTGGGTTGGCTCCCAAGCCAGAGTTGAAATTAGGCTGTAGCAAGTCTGAAAGAAACCTGGCAGAGGAGGAAAAGGCCCTCCCTGTGCCAGGAACTGCATAAACCCATGACCAATCAAACAGAACCAATGTGGTGAGGAAATATTTCTGACTGGCTAGCGTCCTGCCTGGTGGAGTGTGGCCTGTTGAAGAAGAGCTGGGATGAAATGATTGCGGTGTTATTTATCTTTGATTTGGTGGTGGGGGGGGGGGGGGAGTATGTCTTTGCAAGAGGAACTGACGAGGGGAAATCTTTTGTGATTGGGAAGCCCTTCTTAGCCAGAGAGATTGAATGATTGCTCGAGCTACGTTGCATAAAATTAATGAAGATAAAGATGTACATGGACCAGAATTTACGAGGCGTGTAGATATTTTTCATAAACAGAGAGAAATAATTAGCTTGAAGAACAAGCTATGGTTGGCTACACCAAGGGACTTTGCGAGTTCGCGGGGGTTGCTTTGTAGATTAAACATAAAGCTGTTATGAAATGAGTAAGCACAAAACCGTGTATCAGATAGAAAGAGGAATAGGGCCAGCTTGGCCCCTTTAAAGCTCCCATAACAGAGGGGCCTCTGGTTGTGTCCATTTCTCTCCATGGACTCCTTGGTTTTTGCGGCAATGTTTCTGGTTGTCATAACAACCAGCTGTGGAATAATCGATCTGGACACTGAGTGGCCTACTCAGTTCAGTCGTTAAAAACGAACATAGGTTTTAACTATTTTGGTGACTTTTATGATGGACGTGAACAAATATGGCAGCGATTGGCTTGATTGCTTAGTTACCAACCCGCGGGGGGGGGGGGGTGTCAAAGAACCGGGGAAGGGACCCAGAGACAGGCTGGTCCAACTTCTTTTGCCAGACGTGAGGCCCAGAGGGGGAAAATAACACCCAAGTCACCTGGGTAGTATTTGCTAGAACTGGAACGAGACTCCCAGGCCCGAGCCCCCCATCTCCCCCTACCATCTGGTCAACCCACAGCACCTACTCTTTATTCACTGAAGTGAAACAAAGCTATTTTTTAAAATTCTGCTTTCTCCTAACAGAAGTTAATCCCCCAAAGACATATCTTAATTAAGGTAGCATAAGAAAAATGATGCAAGATAAATATGGGCATTCTTCGCAGCTTAATTTATTATGACTTTAAAAGGGTTGCAAGAGCATGCCTTGCTTCTGTGAAGCGTAGTGCATTTTTGCAATTCCCCACAGTTATAAATTAATATAGGCCATCAGGGATGAGGTTAATGGTGGATGAAGACTGTCTCGTGGGGAATACTCAGCACCTGAGAAAATGAACAGCTGTGGTGTACGGACCCCCAGCCAGTCCTACAAATGATACAACTTGTCACAAAACTAGTCCCCACAGAGGCATATTAATTTCTAATAAATAAACCCAGTCACTTTTTTTTTTTTTTAGATTGCTTTTCTCTATAAGCACATTCCCATGTTACTCTACCCAGAACTGTTCAGGACTAGGTATCCAGGGGCTGTATGGGCCCATCTTAAGCCAACCCAAGCAAATGCCCCATGCCGACCCTTGGCTCTTCCCTCTTGGGAAGTCTAAATTCGCAGCCGAGATTAAGGGCTAATGAGAAGAAAAACTAACGTATTTGCAGGCTCGTTAACTATTATCGGCCTATCCAAAAGTGCCCCTTTTAGAAATACATGAAAGCCTCAGAATCTTCCTAATGCCCGGTGCAACAAAGTAACATCGAGGGAGCCTTAGGAAAAATGCGGATTAGACAAAAAAACGTATGTATCAGAAGTTCCCCCATCCCCCATGCCATCCTGCAAGTTTGCTGAGAGAGGTTTGAAGGAGCTTCCGTAACTCACTGCGGGAGGCTGGAGATGAGAATGCAACCCTTACGCCCCTAGAGATTTCTGGTTAGAAACGTAGTCACTTTGAAACTGAAAAACCAAGGCCAAGTCTGAGGCTTACAACGGCCTGATGAAATCAGAAAGGCAAGGTGGTATGTCTGAGGATTGGAGATGTGTGCTATTTCCTGTGAATTGAATCAATCTCTAGGGCGAGCCATACCTGTGTGAGCTGCTGACTTCAGAGACCCCATCCCCCGCCCCCCCACCTGCTTTCCCGATGTGGCTTCACTCTTCGTCCTTTTTTGTTCAGGGGACTTAAATGTCCAATCCTGCCTTTCCTGATCTAGGAAAACAAACGTAGAGTCTCTTTGTGTGAATAATAATAATAATAACCCTGCAATAAATGAATGTGGGAGAGTGAATGCGCCTCTGGGTATGAGGGATTTTGATTTATTGCGGCAACCTGCTGTCCTTCTCTCTGTCTCTCTGTCTCTGTCTGTCTCTGTCTCTCTGTCTCTCTCTCTCTCTCACACACACACACACACTCACAGCCAAACAGAAGCATTAAATGATTGGAGGTACACGTGCCCTTGGAGAGCAACCACATCATACTGGATGATCATGCCCAGAGTCTCCGAGCACGAAGGGAACTGCTATTTGGAATACCTTCCACTGAATGGAAAGTTAGCTTGATTTTTTTTTTTCCACTTTATTTCAGGAAGGGAACAACTGACCAACTCCTGATATTTATTTATTTATTTATTTATTTATTTATTTATTTTTTAACGTTTATTTATTTTTGAGACAGAGAGAGACAGAGCATGAATGGGGGAAGGTCAGAGAGAGAGGGAGACACAGAATCTGAAACAGGCTCCAGGCTCTGAGCTGTCGGCACAGAGCCCGACGCGGGGCTCGAACTCACGGACCGCGAGATCATGACCTGAGCCAAAGTCGGAGGCTTAACTGACTGAGCCACCCAGGCGCCCCAGATCGGCTCCTGATAAATCATGGTAAGCACCAACATACCCAAACTCGATCCAGTCCTGAGGTGCGGCTGATGTAGGACAGAAGCACCGCGTACCTTTGGTTCACTATCAGTTAATCTTTCCATAAAAAAAGGTCAACCGTCTCCCTGAAGGAATCGCTCCCTTGTTAGAACAACATTTGTGGTCCCAAGAAACACGGGATGGTGTCTTTCGGGGGTCATTTAACACGGAGTGCGGTTTTATCTAGTTCCTTCCAATTCACTGTTTCTTTATGACAGGTTATAATTCACCCTCCGGGTTGGAAGGTACTTCTGTGGAGCCCAGGACACCACTCGGGGCCTCAGGGACTAGACAGGCACACTGAGGCGTAACCCCTACCCTCAGGAAGCACGTCAAGTTATCAGGAAGACGAGACTGGCGCATGTGCTAACAATGCTAAGTTGTGCAGCAGGAAAGAGGACGAAAAAGGCCCCAGTCTGCTGAACCCAAAAGTTCTATACATATCCCCTGGTTATTCCTCACGACAACGTAGATGAGGCAGTTGTGTTTAGCCTGATTTCAAAGATGAGGACACGGAAGCTTGGAGAGGTGAAGTGGCTTCTGTAGGGGAGCAAAACTTGCCAGTCCAAAATGTGTCACTTTGGCGTGTGAATTATTTCAGGATGATTCTTTTTTTTTTTTTTTCATTTTAATCCTAGTATAGTTCGCATACGGTGTTATATTCGTTTCGCATCTATAGTATAGTGATTCAACCCTTCCATATGTCACCCGGTGCTCGTCACAACTGCACTCTTTAATCCCCATCACCCATTTCACCCATCCCCCCACCCACCTCCCCTCGGCTCAGGCTGATTGTTTTTAAGAAACAAAAAGACTCAAGAAGTTTTTCTTTTTTTGCCTCTCCTCTAACTGCCAAAAGGAATTTAGATCGAGGACCGGCTCCAGGAGAGCGCTATCACCATAGATAACCACAGTATAACACAAACTAGGTGTGGTGGACAGGGAGGAATCTAGCAAAGCCCATTTGTTAAAATTCCTCTCTGCGTTCTGATGTTTCTGGATAGCCCAGCAAACATTTGTTTACCAGACATTTACTCTTTTTCATTTTCCTGTGCAATGTCTCCCTTCCTCCCTCCCTCCCTTCTACCCTCCCTCCCTTCCTTCCTTCCTTCCTTCCTTCCTTCTTTCCTTCCTTCCTTCTCCCTCTCTTCCTCACTGCCTTCCTTCCTACCTTCCTGTCCTAGACCCCTACCCCCTTCTCCTCAGCTCTGGATGGCGTGTAAACCTCAATTGCTTGACTGCCTGTGGGCCTCATATTCTTATGGAGCCCTCAAAGGTAATGTTATTTTTATGTAATTTAAATTTTATTTTCTCCTGTGAACCCATCTCGTGTCAATTTATTTCCTAGACCAGCCAAAAGAACCTTGAAGGGTGGAGGAAAGGTTTTTCTCCCCAACACTTCCCTAAGTTCACCCAGCTGGTAAATGGTAGAGCTGGAATGGAAGGCAGGCAGTCTCACTCTGGAATCTAGGCAAGCTTCACCATGCCGTGTTGCCCTCCGTAGTTTTGCAGCACAGGCCATGTGAGTCAGGGGACTCCGGAACGGAGGGAGCTCTCTGAGATTTAGAGTACAGGAACGTTTTCAGAGAACACGTGGGATCCAAGTTGGTTCCCATGATGGATAAGCAGAGGAGAGAATACCAGGTGAAGAAACAAAATGGCAAAGGCAGGGGTGAGGGACACTCAGGAAATGCATGATACTTTCTTCTTGGGCGCTCACTGAGCTGTTCTACCCAGCAGCTCATGTCCGTGAGAACCATCTGATGTGAATTCCCCTCACAACCATCAGGATCATCCAAAACCAAATTCTCAGCCTTGATTTTACTTATTGGCAGCATTTGACCCAGTGGATCACTCCCTCTTCCTTGAAACTCTTGGACAGTTGGCTCTTTGAGGTTTCATCCTCTTTCTGGTTATTCCTTCTCATTCTTCCTCATTTCCCTGACCTTTAATTGGAGTGCTTCAGGCCTCAGTTCTTGGACTTTTTTTCTTTTTTTTTTATTAAAAAAATTTTTTAATGTTTATTTATTTTTGAGACAGAGAGAGACAGAGCATGAGTGGGGGAGGGGCAGAGAGAGAGAGAGAGAGAGTCACAAAATCCAAAGCAGGTTCCAGTCTCTGAGCTGTTGGCACAGAGCCCGACGTGGGGCTCGAACTCACGAGCTATGAGATCATGACCTGAGCGGAAGTTGGATGCTCAACCAACTGAACCACCCAGGTGCCCCTGGACTTCTTTTCTATCTAAACCCATTCCTTTGGTGACCTCACTTAACCATAATAATTGTTTCAATATCATAACTGTGTAATCTAAATGAGTGAAATATAATAAATATCATGCATGCGCACATGGACAAAATTCCCAGAACGTCCAGGGCCAGCCAAGATGGAGTAAGCTCACTTAGTCTATCTCTCCTACTGATTACAATGGAAAATTCTGCTGTGGTGACTATGTTGGTGGTGGTTCAGGCACCTGAACCTTATCTCCATGACTAGCGGAACCAGGAAGAGGGACCCCCCCCCCCCTCCACCGTGTGAAGAATGTAGGAGGAATTCCCATTGTTTTTTTTTCTTGCTGCTTCACCCCGAGGGTGGTTCCAGTGATGCAGAATTGTCTGACAGTGTGTTGGAGGGACGGAGGGCTGAGAGTCTGAGAAAAATCCATTTTTCTGGTCAAAGGAATTGGGGAAAGGGGAAACTGGAAGACAGAGAACATGGAGAAAATCCTGAAGAGAAGAAAGTTGGAAAAAGGGAATCCCTCTAATTCTGTGTATGAACTGATACAAATCCTGGGTTCATCCCTAAGCTGTGCATGAACAGCACAGACCCAAAAGCACAGGAAAATCTCTGATAACTGAGCCATGATATTAAGCACTTCTAAGTCCCAAACACACTCCTGACGGTCACATATACTGGGAGAATAAAGACAATAGGATTGAATCCTGAAATGATATTTGAAACATGATATTTGCTCCACAGAAAGTGGAACAAAACTTGTGGTCTTAACTGGGTTGATTTCCTGCTTTAAACAACAACAACAACAACAATAAAATCTATTGACATTCCATTCTCAGGAGGATTTCAACAGAACCCAGTCTCATAACCTAATAGTCAGTATGTCCAGAATGCAATCTAAAAATTTTCAACATATGAAGAAGGAGGAAAATCTGACTAATTCTCAAGGGAAAGAACAATAAACAGAGGCCAACACCACAATGATCCAGATGTTGGAATTAGCAAAAACATGAAAGCAGCTATCATAGCCATGTTCCGTAAAGGTGAACATTCTTGAAATGAATGGAAAGATAGAAATGCTCGAGAGAAAAATAAGAACTATAAAAAAAGAACCAAATTGAAATTTTAGGACATAAAATATGGTATCTTAAATTAAAAAAAAATATCACTGGATGAGTTCAATAGCAGAATGGAGATGATAGAATAAACGTGAAAATAGATTAGAAATTATCCAGTCTAGGTGTACCTGGGTGGCTCAGTTGGTGAAGCGTCCAGCTCTTGGTTTCAGCTCAGGTCACGTTCTCACGGTTCCTGAAATCAAGCCCCGCTTCAGGCTCTACAATGGCAGCATGGAACCTGCTTGGGATTCCCTCTCTCCCTCTCTCTCTCTTTCTCTCTCTCTCTGCCCCTCCCCTGCTCATGCTTGCTGTCTCTCTCTTTCTCCAAATAAATAAATAAACATAAAAAAAACAAGAAAAAGAAGATAAAGTATCCACTCTGAAGAACCAGAGGCAAATGTTAAAACGAAAAGAAGGTAAAGATTAAAAACATGAACAGCGCTTCAACAAATGGTGCTGGGCCACTTGGACACCCAATATGCAAAAAAAATAAAAATGTACCTCGATTATACCTCAAGCTTTATACCAAAATTCACTGAAAATGGTTCATAGACCTAATATAAAACATAAATCCGTAAGACTTTTAAAAGAAGATAAAAGAGAATATCATTGAGACTTTGAATTAGGCTTCTTGGACACGAAACCAAAATCATGATCTTTAAAGAAAAAAAAAATGATAAACTGGGCTTCATCAAAATTTAAAACTTTTCCTCTGCCAAAAACACTTTTAAGAGAATAAAAAGATACTACAGACTTGGAAAATAGATTTACAAATCACATGTCTGATGAAGGACTGGTAAGCAGACTATATAAAGAATTTTCCATGCTCAATAAATAGCCCAATTAAGAATAGGCAAAGATTTTAATGGCCATCTCACCAAAGAAGATATTTGGATGGAAAACAAGTACGTGAAAAGAAACTCATCATCAATCATTAGTGAAAGGAAAATGAAAACCACAGTGAGATACTTTTACACACCTACTTGAATGGTTAAAAATAAATTAGGGGTGCCTGGGTGGCTTAGTTGGTTAAGCACCCAACTCTTGGTTTCAGCTCAGACCATGATTTCACAGTTTGTGGGCTAGAGCCTCGCGTTGGGCTCCGTGCTGACAGCACGGAGCCTTCTTGGGATTCTCTCTGTCTCCCTCTCTGTTCCTCCCTGGCTTGTGCTTGCTTTCTCCCTCTCAAAAAAAAATAAAAATAAAAATAAATAAACATGAAATAAAAACAAATAAGTATCTTAAACCCAGCCTGTCCTAAACCAAACTCCCAGCTTTCCCCCAAAACCTGTCCCACAAGCGTTCTTCCCCAGAATGCCTTAACCTGTCAGTTATGGTGGCTTCATTCTTGTAGTTTTTCAGACCGAGATGCTCAGGGCCATTCTTTTTTTTTTTTTAATTTTTTTTTTAACATTTATTTATTTTTGAGACAGAGAGAGAGCATGAACAGGGGAGGGTCAGAGAGCTCAGGGCCATTCTTGATCCTCCCTCTTTATCTTACATTGAGAAGGAACTCAGAATCCCATTACCTCCCAGTCCTACCAACCTGGTCCAAACCATCATCGTTTTTGCAATGACATTCTCACTAGACCCGCTGCTTGGTGCGTGGAGATGCACCACCCAGCTGCCTCTTTCAGGAAGGAGTTGCCACCAGCTCCTTCAGCCGTTAACTCCTTCAAAGTCTGCTTCAGCTGCAGAGAGCCCCGTCACTCCCTCTACCCCAGACACAGGGGCCTCCTTGCTCTTTCCCAAGCAGACAGGCAAAAGACCTGCCTCAGAGCCTTTGCACCTGCTGTCCTCTCTGTTTAACCATTCTTTTTTTTTTTTTTTTTGCTACCCTCTGTCTTAGTCTCCTAGGGCTGCCATGATAGCACGGCAAGCTTGGTGGCTTAGAACAAGAGAAATCGATTCTCTCATTGTTCTGGAAGCTTCTGTCCGAAATCCAGTTTTCACAGGGCCATGCTCCCTCTAGAGTCTCTAGGAGAGGTCCCTTCCTTTCCTCTACCAGATTCTGGTGGCTCCAGGTGTTTCTTGGCTCATGGCTGCATCTCTGCGATCTCTGTCTCCATCTTACCGTGGCCACCTTCTTTGTGTCTCTGTCTGTGACCTCCTTATCTGTTATAAGGACACTGGCCATTGGATTTAGGCTAATCCAGGATGATCTCATCTCAAGATCTTTAACTTAATCACGTCTGCAAAGACCTTTCCCTCCCCCCCCCCCAATAAAATCACATTCACGGGCTCCAGGGATTAGGAAACAGATATAACCTTTGGGGGGCTGTCCCTGAACCCACTCCACCTCCTTAGCTCAGTCCTTCACTTCTTTCAGAACTTTCCCCTGAAGATGCCATCTCAGTATGTGACCTTTCCCCACCCCCCTACTTAAACCGGAAGCTCCCCTACTCCTTCCCCTGCCCTGATTAATTTTTCTCCACCGCACCTAACACCACCTGCCATGCCGTATAATTTACTTCTTTATGCCTTATTATTACAATAAATCCACCTCCCCCATTAGAATTGGAACGACTTTTTTGTCTGTTGCATTCACCACCATATCCCCCTCCCCCCCCCCCCCCCAGTGCCTGGTGGGGTAGTCATGTTGAACGAGTGATTATCTCCATCTTATGAATGCTTAAACAGGCACAGAGAGGTCAGGTAATTTGCCCAAGTGGGGCATTCAAAGCAAGGCCAAACCCATGTTCCTAGTGTCATGATAAACTGTCCTGGACCAGGACAGTTCCCCGGGGTGGCAGTGACTTCTAGGGATGTCTGTGGTCTTAGGGCTGAGGATACGTTGAATTGTCTTCTTACCCTCAGACTATCTGGGACACATGGCACACCTCTGTCATCTCAAAGTTTTCCCATGCTCTTCCTCGTACTTGGTGACATTCCCCATTAAAGTCTTCCCTTCCAACTAGCCTACATCTTAACATGCTGCCGTGGAGGTTCGTTCTTCTGTCTTGAGGGGCAAGAGGGGGCAGCTGGTCCCCGGTCCCCTTGCATTTGGAGCCTATTATCAAGCCGCCCTGTGGGCATTGCTGGTCCAGACAAAACACATCAGACACGTTTTTTTAGCTTTTTCCAGAAATCTCGTTTTATTGTTTCCCGCCCCCTCCCTTCTCCCCTTCCCCGCAATGGGTTTCTGATAAAATACAGGATGAGATTTTTGGCTTGTAGCACGCACTGCCCTTAGGTGATGTTCTATAAATAATGAGTGGAACAGAACAACATTTTTTAAAAATGCATGTCTTGGCACAAATTCAATTAGTGGTGTTGGCACTTGCTAAACCTAGCAAATAAATGCATTTTCCCTGGCAACCAACGCCAGACTGAGCTCTCTTAATGCCTGTTTTCCGGGAGTCCTAGTTTGCAAACCGTACTTTCATAAACAGCAGAGAATGCTCAGAAGGAGGGGGAGAGGCAGCTAATAGTCCCACCCAATTCACAGGCAGGGAGACCGAGGCGGGAAGGGACTGTGTCCCTCCACGATGGACAGCCCGGAGCTTCCCATACGGGGTCACACGAATTCATACAGCTCCAGAGGCCAAAGGCATTTGCTCATTCCATCATGCAAGCCGCTCTGGAAAGCAAGGCCAGATAAAATCCAAGTTGATGTTTGGATGGACATTATTCCGGGCTCTGTCAGCCAGATTCTCAGCCTGTGAAGCTCTGTGGCAACGTGTGTGGAGCCTCATCTCAGGCTCTAGCTGATGGGAATTTCTATAATAGGGGTAGCTGCAGCCAAATTCTCAACCAATATAACTCTGTGAATTCCCATAGAATTACGTAAGTTGAGAATCTGGCCTGTGTGTACATGCATGTATATAACTCACATTATTTTATGAGGTCAACCATAAGGATGACCATAAAAGTATGGATGACCATAAAAGTCTCTCCGTTACATTGCTCTTTTTTGTTTTTGGAAGGGTCATGATCTTAGACTGGGATTCCATAGTGGACTAAATGGGAAATTATATGTGTTTGTGTGTATGTGCATGTGTGTATACATATATATGAATATGTATAGATATATATGAATACGTATAGATATGCATGCATATCTATACATACATATGTATGTGTATATATATACTGGATTCTGCACAAGAATTAAAAAATTCCACCTTGGGGCGCCTGGGTGGCTCGGTCGGTTAAGCGTCCGACTTCGGCTCAGGTCATGATCTCACGGTCCGTGAGTTCGAGCCCCGCGTCGGGCTCTGGGCTGATGGCTCAGAGCCTGGAGCCTGCTTCCGATTCTGTGTCTCCCTCTCTCTCTGCCCCTCCCCTGTTCATGCTCTGTCTCTCTCTGTCTCAAAAATAAATAAACGTTAAAAAAAAAATAAAAAAAAAATTCCACCTTATTTGAATCCACCGAGGGCAGTTATGATTCCGTTTTGTTTCTGCCTTCCCAGGAAGTCCTATTTTCCTCCATTTTTTTTTGTTTGACTGAAGTACGGTGACCCCAGTCATGGACAGTTCTAATCAACCTCGGACAGATGAGCTCCTTAAATTGTCCAGAAAGCGCTTGAGAATTCCATTCAGGAAGTTCCAGACACTAGAGCAATTTGGAGTTTTCTGTCCGTGCCTCCCCCCAGTGCAGGTGGCTTTTATCTTTACTATAGGTTGTTCAATGAAACGTCTTGGTCATTGGAGTTCATTTGCAGTGTAGCGTTTACACCTGTAGAGAATAAATCCCATATGTGCAAGAGGGAATAACAGCAGAAAAGGAGACATGGAAACTTTCACCTTTTCCCTGCAGCCATTGGTTCAGGGCCAGCCCAGGCCTGCATCGGCAGGACCCATCTAGCCTTTCAATGGATACCATTTCTTGTGCTGTGCGAAAAAAGGTTGGTGGTCTTGGTCTGGTGGGTCCGTGCGGGTAACTGCCTACATCCCTGGCCTGAGCCCAACAGCTAGCTCCGACTCCATCGTACAAAGGCTAAAGGGCAGTTGGACTCAGTGTCCCTGGGGGGAGGCCGATGGGAGGTATTCTTCGACCGTCCTTGATGACTCTTCCTTGTCTCCTCTCATCTGACTTCATAGACTGGTTTTCTTCCCGGGGAAATGGGCGGTGTCTCCACAACGGTTTCAAACTCATGTCGCATTTCAAGGGCATTTCAGCCAATTACTGAGCAGATTCTACATTTTCCATGCCTCGGGTTGGGCTCTGAGCTGAAAGAGGGAGTCCAAGCCTGAAGGAGCTCATGGCCTGGGAGGGAAAAGGAAGGCCGAGGGCATGCCCAGCTCATGGCTTCCTGGAGCTGAGAAGCAGTGGGGTGCAGTGAACTATGGCTTGCGGGGGGGGGGGGGGGGGGTTGGGGTGCAGGGAGGGGAGCCAGCAGAGAGGGCAGAACCAAGTACCAAGACCTTGGAAGAAGAGTAGAACTTTGACAAGAAGCGGGAGCGGACGTGGGGGAGAATGTTCCAGGTTGAGAATACCCCAGGTACAAAAGGACAGGATAGTGCAATATGCAAATGGTTCCGGGAGTCCCTTCAGTGGCCCTTCTTGGCCGTTATGCTAAAAGGCAGCAACCACCACAGCCTGCTCCCAAAGCCCTTCACTTGGCTAGCCTCTCTGCCTCTGAGATTATTCTTTCATTTTTTTCACCTTCCCTTCTGCCCCACCCCCATACATTAACTCCATGGGCCAAGTCTTCTCACATTCCTGCGTATTTACATCTGGTACCTTCATCACCTCTTTCCTGCTCTCTTTTTTTTTTTTTCTGGATAATTCTATCTCATCCTTTAGAACTCCTCCTAGGTTTTTCCCCTGACTCCTTCTCTCCTCCCCAGAGGTGACATTTGATGTCCCTCGTGGTATTTTCACAGTTTTTCCTCCACCCTCTTAGGTTTAGAGATTGGGGGCCTGCAAATGAAACGGACAAAAGACAGATTAGCAACAGGGAAAAAAAGCGGATCTAAGTAAGTCCCTATGCTCAGGAGCTTACAAAGAAACGTGACCCAAGGTGGTTAGGATTTTTAAATACCACCTTCACAGATGAGGAGAAGCAGAGGGGCACTTCTGGGAGAATGGATGACTTTCAGGAAAAACAAATGGGAATTTAGGAAAATAGATGGGAGATACGACAGTTCTATGACAATGTCTGTTTAAGTGATTTCTTATCCAGACGCTGACTTGTACTGACTTCTCTCTTCAGTGATAAGAGTCAATCTTTCCTGGTTGTGAAACTCCAGAGGGATTTATGGCAGTTGAATTATTTGGGGAGGCATTGCGTTTAGGAAGAAGGGGAAGCTTAGCAAAAAAAATCTCTTACTGCAGCTGTGGACTCTCCCATATCTTCAACTCAAAATAATCCTTATGGCACCATGGCATATTCTAGGCCTCTTCACCAGCACATAGTGGAGGCTCTCACAACATTTGGTGAACAAGTAAAGTATCCCAAGCCCGCTCCTTTTCCAGTGTTTGGTAAAAGGCACCATCATTGGTTAGTTGCCCAAGCCATAAACCTAGGACTCGGCCTTGATTTCTCTCCCGTGCCACATCTCATCCATTAGCTGTTCTTGTCAGCTCTGCTTCCAAGATATATCACGAGTCTACCCGCCCCCCCGCCCCCCATCTCCACTACCATCCACTCCTCTCAGGAGCCATCGTCTTTCGCCTGGACAACTGCAAAAGCTTCTTCATGCGTTCCTCATAATTTCCACACTCGTCCCGGCATCACCATCCACCCACACAGAAGCCAGAGTGACCTTTTTAAAGGGCAAATCTGCATATGTCTGTCTTAGCTCCCTAGTGAATAGAGTCTGTGGTAAAGCTTATGTGGTACTATGCTATTAGGATGTCTAATCCCGGGAAGTTGGAGCGAGGGATGGTGGAAGTGAGGCAGGGAAGGATGGAAAGCCAATGGAGGGTGCCACTTTTTCGTATCAAGTGACGCCGATTGCTTGAGCTAATGGGCTGGCTTCCAAGAAGTCATGTAAGGACTGTATCTCAAGACCATCTGTCCAAGGGAAGGAAGGGGGGGGGGGTCGGAATCTACCAACTCCTGTCTTCTGGGGGTCAAAAGAGATCAACTCCCAGTCAGATATCAACTCCCTGCACTTAGGAGTTGGCATATGTATAGGCTGTACACATGCCTCCTTGTCGAGGAGGGGAAAATTCCAGGGGGAGGTGAGAGCCACATGGAGGAGGCATGAGGTGAGGTGATGTTGGAGTGTGTCTATGTTATGTTAATCACAGAGCTCATACAGAGATGGTCGTCACCACGGTAGAGAGGGCGGAAACTAGTGAAAGGCCCAGTGGACAAGTGAGGCTGAGAAGATGTTAAGTGATGTCTGAGAAACATCAATATAATGTCCCTCCCCTACCTCAAACCCTCCGGTGGCTTCTTAGTCATTTTGTCTAATATGCCTAGCCTACAGAGCTCCTACTTATTCCCCAACTCATCCCTTCCTATCCCTTTTTCAGACATCTACATCAGCCACCATAACCTTAATGGTTTTTGAATATACCAGCCTTGTTTTCACATATTTACTGGCGTCCCTCCCTGCAAAATTTTCCCCTCAGATTCACATAGCTACTTGTCATGGAGGCCACACCCCCAAAATCCCCTTTAGAGAGCCCTTCCCTGGATCACCTACCCCCACCCAGTCACTCTCTATCAGATCATCTGGTTTTATTTTCTCCGTGGTACTTATCTCCATCTGTAATTACCCGAGTCATTCTTTTGCTTGTATGTGGTCTTCCTCCCATGACTAGAATGCAAATGTTCTTATCTCACCTGGGGATCAGGCCTTCTGAGGCTTCCATGTAATGATTGGTGAATCCGAAATAGTCATTAGAGATAAAAATAGAGAGCTAGAAGAGATCCATCCCCCAGGGCACGATGGCACCTTGACTTCAATTAATAATAGTAATTCCTGATTTGGGTTCCCCTTCTTCCCCACTGAAAATCTTTTGGTGGTTTCTTACTGCCTCCAGGAAAAATCCCCCAACCCTCAGGATAGTAGAAGATTCTCCTTGATCTGAGCTCTAGCAGCCTGCTTTCTTCCCCGCGTGTTCTTTCACAGGAGCACTGAGGGTGGATGGGCAGGTGGCGCACAGCACCATTCTCGAGGACGCCATTTTCATCTTTGTGAATGGCATCCCCTTGAGCTCAGGGTGCACAACCCGACCTGGACAGCCCTGCCCTGCCTTCTGCCAGTAGACCTCCAAAACACCCTGCTCACTCTTGCCCCCGGGGCCCCCGTGCTTCCTCTTTGCCCCGCCTGAAAGGCAGAGTTCACAATGTCAGCCTACCTAAAACCTACCGTGTCTTCCAGGAAGCCTCTCCTTTGTGCCCTCGTAGCATCCTGTGGTGTTCTGGTCACAGTCTTCATCCCAATGTGCTGTAACTGGGTTTATTGGTCTCTGTCCTCCTCTGGTGTATCCAAAATGGCCGCATCAGGTGGTCTACCCATACAATGGAATACTATTCTGCCTTCTAAAGGAAGGAAATTCTGACACATGCTGTGACACGGGTGAACCTAGAGGACAGTATGCTAAGTGAAATAAGCCAGAGGCAAAAAAGACAAATATTGTACGAGCCCACCAGTATGAGGTACTTAGAGTACCCAAGTTCACAGGGACCGAAGGTAGAATGGCGGTTGCCGGGGCTGGGGGAGGAGAAATTGGGAGTTCGTGTTTAACCGGTACAGAATTTCAGTGTTGCAAGATGAAAAGAGTTCTGGAGATGGGTTGCACAACGTGAATGTAGTTAATGCCACTGAACCGCACACTTAAAACTGGTTAAGATAGTAAATTTTATGTCATGTGTATTTTACCACATTGTAAAAACAAAAACAAAACAAAAAAAAAAAACAACGAAAAACTTTTAAGGCTACAACAGTATGTTGCATGCCCACATGTCCTTGTTAATCCATCATCAAATGATGGAGTCTACTGCTCCTCTCCCTGAAGCTTTGGAAAACCACTGTGACTGCCTTGATAAATAGAATCCAGGAGAAACGCTGCTATGTGGCTTTCTGAGGCCGGGTCATAAAAGCTAACACAGCTTCTGCCTGGGAAATGGGCCTGGGGATCCCAGAGCTATCATGAGAGAACTCCAGCTACCTGGAGGCCACCGTGCTAGAGAGACCACACGGAGAGACCACCTAGAGACGGAGAGAGATGCCTGACGAACAACTGTCCCAGACCCCAGCTGTTTGAGTCTCCCCAGTATCAACCACCAGATGTGAGTGAGCCTTGGATGGTTCCAGCCCCCACCCTTCCAAGTCCCCCCCCCCCCCACCATGAGTAGAGCACATATGAAGTCCCTCCTCTGAACCCTACCCATGTTACAGATTTGTGAGCAAAATAACATTTGGGTGGGGGGAAGGGAGAAGTGACCAATTTGTCCCGGCTTACCTGAGTCTTTCCTGGTTTTAATACTGAAAGTCCCACATCCCAGGAATCCCCTCGGTCCTGGGAAAATGGGATGGTTCCTATTACGGCTGGGTAGTGTGCCCCCAAATTCATATGTTGAAGCCCTCAGAACGTGAGTGTGTTGGGAAATAGGGTTTCTAAGGAGGTGGCGAGGTTAAAGTGGGGTCATGGGGTGGGCCCTAATCCAATCTGACTGGTGTCCTTATGAGAAGGGATTTGGGCACAGAGAACGCACAGGCTGAGGGGTCACCGTGTGAGGACACAGCAAGAAGGTGGCCATCTGCAAGCTAAGAAGAGAGGTTCAGAAGAAGCCAGTACTCCTGACGCCTTGATCTCCGACCTCCAGTCTCCAGCACGGTAAGAAAATACATTTGTGTTGTTTAAGCCCCCTGGTTTGTGATAGTTGGTATGGACTAAATGTTTGCTCCCCTTGTCCCCCGATTCATATGTTGAAGGCCTAACCCCTACAG
This sequence comes from Panthera pardus, assembly GCF_024362965.1. Taxonomy (NCBI): domain Eukaryota; kingdom Metazoa; phylum Chordata; class Mammalia; order Carnivora; family Felidae; genus Panthera; species Panthera pardus. The sequence goes on from NW_026526843.1 coordinate 86,627,933, forward strand.
GGAGGGTATTTGGAGATTGGGCGTTTGGGAAGTAACTAGGTTTAGATGAGGTTTTTATGATGGGATTAGTCCCCTTATAAGAGCAAGAGCGAGAGGTCTCTCTTTCTGGGCACACACAGAGGAAAAGCCATGTGAGGGCATAGTACAAACCAGAAGAAGCTCCCCCCAGGAACCAAATCTGCCAGCACTCTGATCTTGGACTTCCAACTTCCAGAACCGTGAGAAATAACTTTGTGTTCTTTAAGCCGCCCCATCTATGGTATTCGTTATGGCAGTCTCAGCAAACTAAGTTACCCTGGTCGTTCTTAGATTGAAGCCCTAAATTTCAGGGTGGGGTGGGCGGGAGGCGGGGGCGGTTCTTATGTAGTAGCCAATCACCGGGCCAACTTGACAATGGACGTCTCGAGGGCCGGAATTTTATCTTTCATTATTATATTCCCAGCATTTCATACATAAATATTCTCGCCCCCCCACCCGATGTCAGAATGACTAGCATAACAACTGGATACATTGTGAGGTGGGGGGGGCCACACCTGTCCCAAATGGGCAGCATCTTAGGTGAATTGTATAATTGGATTTCAGAATGTCTGGATACATAAAGCTGTGCCAAAACGATTGACTTCAGCAGATTAATCCCATCCCTTTCCTCCCGGCAGGCTCAAGCAATGTGACGCCTTCGATCTTTGCAATTGCTCAGTGGCCTAATCAGACCTTTAGCAGACCCTCCCACCCGGCAGGGGCTATCGGAACCTATAAAAATCATCCTGGCTTACATCTGCTTCCCCAATCATGACTAGCTGGGATTTTGGACCACGATCTGTCTGTAATGATATCTCTCTGCTCTCCGTAGCATCCAGATTTATTGAATTTGAAAGTCTGGGATCCTTCTTGCTAAGGACGAACCTCCTGGGTTTACAAACTCCTCACCCAAGTCTCAATTCAGAGTCACCAACAGCTGCTCAGCATACGCGATGTAGGCTGCAGGTATACTTTGCTAGTAAAATAAACACCCGATTCACATGCGTGTGCGATCCAGAATATCACCCAGATGTGGGGACGAATACAATGGTATCATCTGTGGGAAAAGCACACTTCGCTGTTGCAATGGGCAGAGCCCTTGACAGAGATGATGTGCAGCTTGGCGTGTGACAGGCGGAGTCGTGAAGGCCACACCAGTGGATCCCACCCTTGAGCCACAGCCTGATTCTGTCATTGCTACAAGCTTGTTGATTTAGGGATAAACAATCTAGATTAAAAGAAAAAAAAATCCCACAGCTTTTTGCCCAATTTGGAGCTGGGCTCTGTTTGCAGTCTCGGGATGTCGATGGTCAGTAGAATTGTCTTTGTCCAAGCAGGCAGGGCTGTGAGACGCCGAGTCCACTCGGTTCTGGGCTGTCTGCTTCGAGCCTGTGCACGGCTACCTGAGCAAAGGCCAACAGTGGTGACGTGGGACAGCGGCAGAGACAAGAGCGACTTTCTGTCAGTGTCATGTCAAGGCCCCCAACCTCCCAGCTGGAGAGAGAGAGGAGGCAGCGGCTGAGAAGGAGAAGGTAATTTTTATGTTTTGAATATTTTATTGAAGTATAATAGACAAACAGAGAAGTACATAAATTATAAATGTACAGCTCGATACATTTTCTCAAACTGAAAGCACTCACGTAACCAAACCAGATCAAGAAATAAAGCGTGACTGGAAGAATCCCAGAAGCCTCCTCGAACACTCCCCACTCACTATCCCTGTCCCCAAGGGAGACTTCTATCTTGACATCTAATGGTATCGGTAAAAGTTGCCTGTTTGAGGACGTTACATAAATCCAATCAATATATACCCTTTTGGGGGGTCTAGTTTCTTTCTCTTTTTTGAGAGAGAGAAAGGGCATAAGGGAGCGAGGGACAGAGAAAAGAGAGAGAGAGAGAGAGGTGGGGCTCACCTAAAGTGGGGCTCGAACTCACGAACCACGAGATCATGACCGAAGTCAAATGCTTAACCAACTGAGCCACCCAGGCGCCCTTGGGTCCGGTTTCTACTGCTTAACATTTTGCCAGTAAAATTCATCAAGATGTTGCACGAAGTGACAGACCCTTCATTCTCCTGGCTGTATAGTATCCCCTTTGTATGAGTACATCACGATTTATCCATCCTAATGTTGATGGGCATTCGGGTAGAGTTCCTAGTTTTGACTATCATGGAGAGTGCTGTTGTGAACGTTCTAGCACTTATCTTTTGGTAATATGAGTGCACATTTCTGTCGGATGGCGAGCTGGGGTCAGACTAGCTGGATCAGCGAGTAGGAGGCAACAGATCGTGGCTGCTCTAATCCATTTAGGAGACGCGTGGTTGAAAATGGAAGCATGGGTGTTCGGTATTTTGGTGTGGGGCCAGCCCTGGGCTAGTCTGAGGACATTCCAAGGGAAGAGGAGAAGGTACGGCGTCTCCCTCTTTGCTTTATTTTTGGAGCTTTCTCCTGCACACACACACGCGCACCCAGGCATGCACGGCATGGACTTGACTCTCGCAACACGGACTGGGAGGAAGAGGCTTCTTCTTGAGGTATAAGGAGGAACTGTCATAAAGATCGCCTTGCCCCCCAATTATGTCCCCCATTGGCCCGATGCTGATGTTGGAATTTCCTTGGTGAGACATGATAAGTGAATGACAGGCAGTTACGGAGAAGGTCATGTTTTAACTTGAGAGACCAAAGGAGGCCAGTCTGAATTCAGGCGCCGGGAGCACGGACTGGGCCCTAACACTGAACTGGTTAAGCCAGATGGATGCAGGACGGAGGGGTTACGAGGTCAGCACGGCATTGGGCATCCAATCTGAGTGCGGGTCCCTGTCGGAGTTAGCATTGGTGGCTGAATCGGAGATCAACCCTGGCACACATTGGAATCTCTTGGAAAGCGTTTAAAAATCCTGAAGTGCGGGCCACCCCCAGGCCAATCAAATCAGACACTCTGGAGGGGGGGTGAGTCCCAGGAACCAGCACTTTCTAAAAATCTTTTTTTTTTTTAATGTTTATTTATGTTTGAGAGAGAGAGAGACAGAGACGGAGTGCGAGCAGGGGAGGAGCAGAGAGAGAGAGAGAGAGAGAGACACACACACACACACACACAGAATCCAAAGCAGGCTCTGGCTCCGAGCTGTCAGCACAGAGCCCAAGGCAGGGCTCGAACCCATGCACAAGATCATGACCCGAGCTGAAGTCCGACACTTAACCGACTGAGCCACCCAGGCGCCCCGGAACCAGCACTTTTTAAAGCACCCCCATCCCCAGTGGTTCCAGTGTGCAGCCGGGAGGTGATTTTGCTCCCCAGGGTAAATTTTGACCCCCAGGGGATATTTGGCAATGTCTGGAGACATTTTTCAGCTGTCACAGCTAACCATCCTACACCACAGGAGGGCCCTCACCTCGCCCCAAATGGCAATCCTACCTAAGTGGAAAAGCCCTGAGCTAAACAAAGTCTATCTGAGTGGGACCCAGAATGATCTCTTTAAAAGTCTGAGGCTTCGTCTCAACAGGCTCCCTTGATTAGGATAATCTGGAGAGCAGGGATGACATTGCCTTTTCCTCTTCACCTCCCAAAAGAAGTCGACTGCACGAAAAGAACCAGAAGAAGTGATATGGAAAAATTCACTTCCCCACCTGCAGGAACATCCCTGGGCTTGGGCCAGCTACCCGCGGCGTGTAGAATTAAGCATAATCCCCTTGAATCAAAATCCTTTTTCATAGGAGATTTGAAAAATTCAAATTGTTTTTCTCACCGTACCGTGGGGCTTGTGGACAGGCCGCTGTTGGACTTCTGTGTGATGATACCCTAGATGGGGAGATAGAGAATGTTTTCACACAGCATAAAGAAAGGGCTTGAAAATGATCTGGACCCTCCCGGACATTGCCCCAGGATTTTATAGCACACATTCTCTGAACCACTCACTTAATTGAGATGCTGGCTTATAATAACATTTAAATGTATGACCTATTTGTATTTTACACCCTAAGGAGAAAGCTCTTGAGAGCAGGGACTCTGTCTTTTTTTTTTTTTATAACACCTCCCTCCACAAATACACCCATTATACCCATGTCTAGCAGAGTGCTGTATATATTTTATTTTATTTTTTAATTAATTTATTTAACAAAAGAGAGAGAGAGAGAGACAGAGAGCGCACAAGTAGGGGAGGGGCAGAGAGAGAGAGAGAGAGAGACAGAATCCCAAGCTGGCTCCATGCTGTCAGCGCAGAGCCCAGTGAGGGGCTCGATCCCACGAACTGTGAGATCATGATCTGAGCCAAAATCAAGAGTTGGACGCTTAACTGACTGAGCCACCTAGGCGCCCCGGTGCTGTGCATATTTTAAGGGCTCAGCAGGTGATTGTAAAAGGAAAGAGAATGAAATGGAGGCGGGAGGAAGAAAGAAAGGGAAGAGACAGAGGGAGGAAGGGAGAGAGGGAGGGAGGGAGGAAGGGAGGGAAGGAAGGAAGGAAGGAAGGAAGGAAGGAAGGAAGGAAGGAAAGGAGGAAGGAGACTTGATGTGAGCCCTGATAGATTTGGATCATCTAATTATACTAACATAATGACTTTCTACAAGATGTCCAATCATCCAGGAAACATAGGATAAATCTATTATCAAGTAGTCCAAATGTTTCTAGACTTGCTGGATGCTCCGGAGTATATGCATTTATGTATTTATCAATTTACACTCTTTTCTCTGTTTTTCCAGACTCTTCGGGTGTTCTGCAATATAGCTATTGTCATATATTCTCACACACACACACACACACACACACACACACTATATATATATATATATATATATATATATATATAAAACTTTTTTTCAGATTAACTATTGGACCCATTGCTTTAAGTTTAGGGCTATTTCATCTTCAAAGATATCTGGCATTTGAAGAAAAATGCAGTGAGTGTAGTAGTTGAGATAGAAACGAATATATTATTGAAATATACATTTATCCTGTGGGTTCTTCATTTTTCCGATACTCTTGTGTTAAAGAATTCGAAAAAAACGAAAAAAGGAAAAGACAACCCATCCATTATTTGGTGCCTTAAGGTTTGGGAGACCGTCTGCTGGAGAGGCTTATCAAAAGAGCAGGGCTCTGGGCCCTACTCCAGACTGGCTTAGAGCAGCACCTTAGAACCCCCATTCGAAGCAAGCTTCCCTGGTGATTCAGCGCACCCAAGATTCATTGTGTTAACAGCGACAGATTTTACAAGACCCCGGTTTCGCTGCCCGAGCCGTGCAGATGTGTGGTGAGTAGCTAACTGAACGAGTCCCCTTGTAACCAAGGCCAACAAATAAAAGCAGCCAAGTGGAGAGAATTGCCATGGGCACTGGCAGCAGCCGGCTCACGGCAAGGAGCATCCTTTTGGGGCTGCTTTTAGGAGAAGGAGAAATATGCAGTTTGGTTCCTGGAGGAAGCGTCTTGCAATAATAGTAAGAGCTGCAGAAATAGCAATAATAATAAATAGCGGTCACTGAGGGCTTACTAAATGTGACATGGCCTGCTAGGCACATTCCTTGTACATGTGTCTGACCCTCCCAGTGAGTCTAAGAGGCAGGTACGGTTATGATCTTCATCTTACAGGTGAGGAAACCGAGGCACGGAAAGGCAGCTCGATCGAGGCTCGGTCGGTTAAGCGTCCGACTTCGGCTCAGGTCACGATCTCACGGTCCGTGGGCTCAAGCCCCACGTCGGGCTCTGTGCTGACAGCTCAGAGCCTGGAGCCTGCTTCGGATTCTGTGTCTCCCTCTCACTCTGCCCCTCCCCCTCTCACACTCTGTCTCTTTCTCTCTCAAATATAAATTAAAAAATTTAAAAAAAAAGAGAGAAGAAAGAAAGGCAATTCGACCAAAGAAGTCAACTCCTGAAATGAAGGCACCTAGAGAAAATTCAATAATAACAATGACTAGGAGGAAAATGTCCAGCAATAATTAAGGTTCCTAAATAGATCAAGAGAAGAAACCGGATGCATGAAACAAGAACATGATGTGATCCACTAGAACAAGCCGGCGAGACGTCCAAGGTCTCGGAAATTGAAACAGGGCGCCTAAAACGTTTAGGAGAGGGTGGCGGGATCCAGTTTGAAAATGACCTCTCAGGAGACACAACAGAAACGACCGAGACATGCCACGATTTCTGGGCAACCAGAAAATCGGGACGGAGGCACGTTTCGACAGCCTTGCCGTTTCTGTGGGAGGCAGGGGTGGTATTCGGCCAGCGTCATGGCACAGAGCCACCTTTGGTCAGTACCTGTACGTGCGTCGAGCTTGGCACCGTGTGGCCCTGGCTGATGGTCAGCTCCAGCACAGTAACCTGGACCACTCGGACAGCAATCCCCGAGAGTGAGGAACTGTGTTTTCCTCAACGGCCTATTGAAGAGTCGAAGGTATGTCAAGACTCAGGCCCAAGATGGGCTCCTGAAAGTGGGGTTGGCGCCAGGCGGAGGGCCAGACCGATCGGCGTGAGGGCATGTGAGCCAGTCTAGGTTCTGTTTCATTGCCCCTTCCCAGCCACCCGCCCGAGAAGAAGGGAAGAGACAGAGAGACAGAGCCCGAGGTAGAGAGAAGGCCAAAAGAGGGCCCAGTCACATATTGGACAGCTGGCGTCATAGTTGACAAAACAACGGCTACGGAACTTTGGAAGCGTAGGGCGGCACCAATTCGGTTTTAAGAGTGTGAACTGCTACGAGGCAAATCTTTTCTCTCTCCCCAGACCTTCGGTGATGAAATCGGCCACTCGCGTGACCCTGCGTGATCCGTGTTGCCCACGCAGTGGGAGATCTGGAACAGGACCGACTCAGGAGAAGGAAGAGCTTGCGGCCAACCGCGGCTGGGACGGACATTAACCGCCCCATCCCTCTGTCCCCCCGAGAGAGAGACTGGGGGTGCTCTGGGGTCTTGACACTCAAGGACGGGGTTACCTTAGCTGACGCTGTTGTTACATAAACATGATTTCATTTGAACTCATGGCACGTCTGCAAGTTCATTACTGCCGTGATTCTACAGACGAGGAAATGCCTAGGCTCTAATACGGAGGTTAGAAGACGCGCCCCGTTGTAAGTGACTGCGCTGGGGATGCAGAGCCAGGCCTCGTCGGTTCCAAGGCTCACGCGTCTCCCACGAGACCAGGTCCCACGGAAGGAATGATATGCCACGTTCAAGGTTTCGACCCCAGGCTGAAGGCACTGCACTTCCAAACTGCTGGCTTTGACATGGTGGGAAAAAACTCTAGTGTGGAGTCATTTTTGGTCTAAGGGTAGGTATTTATCTCCATAGTATCTCCTGATGGCTGGAGGCTTTTTCTTCTCTCTTCCTCCTCTCCCTCCTCCCCGTCCCCGCCCTCCTCCACCTCCTCCTCCCCTTCTGCTTCAGTTCCAAAGCCTATTCTGTTTCCTTCCATAAGCAAAGCAAGCCTGAGATATAGACAGCCTCATTTATTCAAACTATAAAGGAAGAGCCCTGGGAAGTTAATCATACTGCCAGGAATCTGGAATTTGCTGGTGAATGGACATTTGGCTGCGCATGGTAAATTCTCAGCTAATTGAAAGCAGATAACGAGAGTAACGCATCCACCTTGAAAAACATCACATTCCTAATAAATAATTGGAAATGGCCATCTTTTGACATATGAACTGAGAAGATAAAGTCTTAAATAAATTCTGGGCTAATTCCTGTCACATATATTACACTGTATTTAGCATTTGTGCTATATGAGAAGATTAAAAGCCGTAAATCTCTTTGCCACACTATCTATGGCTGTGGTTTAAACCCAGAATAAATAGGAGTGGGGTCCTTAGAATGCCTCGTAGAATATTGGCTCCCATGGTTTTAAGGTGGTGTGTATGCAGGGGGCCGGGGAGGGGAGAGGGGTTCTTATTTCCCTCGTCTTCATCTGGGCCCAGAGTCAGAGGAAACAGATATTTAAAGACATCCAGGAGTCATCCCAATCACCTGACGGTTGACACAAAGTGCATCTTCCAGGAGGTTCTTGCTGGCCCCAGTGTGATCCATGGGCCAGAAAAGCATGGGCATCACCCGAGACCTTGTTAGAAATGCAGAATTTCAGGCCTCATCTCAGAGTCCTGATTTTAACAGGATCCCCAAGCAGTTCCTGTGCACATTAACCTTTGGGAGGTGTCGCTGTAACGTTCAATCCAGGACGATTCTAGATAACTTGAACAATAGTAGGGCCAACTGGATTTATCCGCTCAGGCCATATGCACTCAGAACGACCTTCCTTTTCCTCCTGCTTTGCCATGAGAGCTGGACTCTGCCTCCTGCCCAGACTCTGTCTTGGTGCTGAGGGTTCCAGAAGCCAGATCCTTGTCCTGCTCTACTCCCTCCCCCCTACTCTTCAGTTCAGTCTCTCTCTCAGGGGCCCCAAACTGGGTCCCATTTCCTGTGGACTGAAGATCTCTCCCTAGCCAGGCCCGTCCTCAGCCTCCGGGGCTCTCTCAGGCCCATGTACCTATGGGTCCACGCCTGCTGCCAGCTTCCTCGGACGGTACCCACTGGCATGCTCAGTAAGGCGAGGGTGCCGCGGTTGGTAGGGAGCCCACCCCTGGACTACCGAAGGGGGAAGCAGAAAACCTCTCTAACATCTGCCCCTGCTCTGGAATCCTCTCGGATTTCTGGGCGATGCAGACTTACTGAGATTTCTCACGTCGGTTACTTTAGTTTCTTCTTTAATGTTTACTTATTTATTTTGAGTGCGAGCAAGCGAGCGAGCGTAGGCAGGGAATTGGCAGAGAGAGGGAGGGAGGGAGAGAATCCCAAGCAGGCTCCGCACTGTCAGCACAGAGCCCGACTCGGGGCTTGATCCCATGAACCGTGAGATCATGACCTGAGCCGAAGTCAGCTCAACCAACTGAGCCACCCAGGACTGATCTCCTTCCTCTTGCTTTCTGGGTGTTTCCCGAGTTTTACTAGAGTATTTCAATGCCTTGGTCCCCAGCTTTCTGGGTAGCTTCTTCCCTGGAATTCTCCATACGCAAATTCCATTATGTATAAACATCAACATGTTGAGCAGACTTATTGTTCTGTCCCCCAGGTCACTAATGGAAAGGCTAAAAATGTAACAGATCCAAGACTGACCTTCAGGGCCATCGTGCATTCAAGTGTGAGGTTATGTACTACCTCCCCATGGGTAGTAGAGTATGGCTGTTTAGAGCACTGCGTTTATTTGTCCAGCCTTGGGTCTTGATGGGCAATTTAGATGAAGATACTCTGTGAATATTATGTCCCGGTGCTGTTTCCAAAACGTCACCAGGCAGAGTAGTATAAAGGATTGGATGGACAGATCTAGGATTTAGAAGCAAGATCTGTCACTTACTAGCTGAGGGACCTTGGGTGAGGCACTCAGCTTCTCTGAACCTCAGTTGTCTCATCAATGAAATGGAGATAATAATCACGACTTCACAAAGTTGTCAGGATTAATGGCGTTTGTCAGGTGCGTGGCACATCCAAGAGACTGCTGTTTGATGACCACTCCACTCATAATGAGTCTCTCTGAGTACGAACTTTAAGCTTGTGCCCTCCCCAGTAACTGTGTGGTTTGGACCACATGGATTTTTCCACTTTGCTAATGCATCTGTTGTTCACAACAAAGTCAAAGGCTCTTTCAAGTCGAGAACAATTACATACGTTATCCCGCGATTTTAAGACGAGAAATCCTGTCCCGTAAATTTCTGACAAAACTAGGAAGATTATTTTCCTGTATCCATTTTCTTCTTCTTAGGACTTAACAGCTTATCTTGCTGCAATTTTCTTCCCGTCTTTTCTGAAAACCAGAAATGACAGGTGGAGTTCTGTAATTTCTGGGGCCATTCGCCTTCAGTTTTTGTTATGCAAGATTTGCACTTTTATTATTCCCATAAAACTTTATTAGTCCAGACCTCCTTCCAGGTGGTGGGCCAGTCACTTCCATGTATCCTGGAGTGAGACCACAGGTCTGGTCCAGTCCCATATACCCAGACCATTAGAAAATGAACTTGCCCGATGCACAACACCACAACACACTGTTATCATGGTCCCCATCTCGGACATGGCCTGTCCTTGTTTCCAGTTCAGTGGTCATTCATTCACGGCTAGTTTGATCTACTTTAGGTCATTAGTGAAGATGTAAAATAAGGACTTATCTGATGGCAAGGCCCTCTCCCCCACAGTTGGCTTGTTGGAAAGCCCTGGAATGCTGAAAAGGGACACTTCATGCTATGCCAATGAACTATCCCCTTTCAGTGAATGACAGAAAAGGTTGGCCCAGGGGATGTAGAACATGTTTACATGTTTGATGTCTAATGATGAGTTTGTTCCAGATCCTAAGGAAATGTTTGAATCTGGACCCGGAGGTTGTTCAATGGATTCAAGCAGGTTGAAAAATCATGAACAAAGGGATGTTGGGATAACGCAAAGCGTCCTGCTTAAGTTCACCCTTCCATGGCTTTCTAACTTATGAAAGACATGTCTAACAAAGCAAATGAGTCTTTTCTACCATTTTTATTTATGGCCTAGAATATCAGCTTGCAACACCTAGTATATTCGTGGATCTAGGCATTGATCATTAATGGCTGGTAATATCACAAAGAGACAACCAGATATTATGTCCTTCTTGATGGAAGAACACCCCCCCACACACACACACACATACACTTATGAAGTAATCTTATCAAAAAGAACAAACGTGGTGGGGCAGCTGGGTCGGTTGGTCGGTTAAGCCTTCAACTCTTGGTTTCGGCTCAGGTCGTGATCTCATGGTTCATGAGTTCTAGCCCCACGTCGGGCTCTGTGCTGACAGAGTGGAGCCTGCTTAGGATTCTCTTTCTCCCTCTCTCTCTCTGCCCCTTCCCTGCTTGCACTCTCTCTGTCTCTCTCAGTTATAAATAAATAAACTTTAAAAAAAAGAACAGATCTGAATCTGATAAAAATCTCTAGACCGTGCTACCAATTTACAGGAAGTATGAAGGCAGAAGACATATTAAATGAGACCACGGCAATGCCATCAGCAATGCCATTGTCCTGTGGGATGGCTACAGGACAAGAAAAAAGAGAGAGGAGGAACATACAGAATTAAAGAGATTGAAGAGACAAATTATTTAACCACAACATGCTGACTTTATTTTTTTTTTTAATTTTTTTTTAACATTTATTTATTTTTGGGACAGCGAGAGACAGAGCATGAATGGGGAAGGGGCAGAGAGAGAGGGAGACACAGAATCGGAAGCAGGCTCCAGGCTCTGAGCCATCAGCCCAGAGCCCGACGCGGGGCTCGAACTCACGGACCGCGAGATCGCGACCTGAGCTGAAGTCGGACGCTTAACCGACTGAGCCACCCAGGCGCCCCTGACTTTATTTAGATACTAGTGCAAACAAAACTGGTTAAAAGGTTTAGGAGATAAATGGAGATTTGAGCTTCATTTGAGGGTATTTGATGATCTTAAGAAATTATTAATTTTTTAAGGTATGGTAATTGTGGGGTGCTTACGTTTTTTAAAGTATCCTTATCATTTGGAGATGCATACTGAAACATTTACAGACAAGATGATCTTATGTCTGTGATTTGCTGCAAAATAATATGAGAAAAGAAGAAGGGAGTGGGGGTTATAGGTGAAAGAAGATTGGTACTTGTTGAGATTAGGTAATAGGGGCTTATTATGCCATTCTCTTTACTTTTGTGTCTTTAAATAGATTTCAATAATGACCATAATGGTATACCAAGGCACTGTGAGATCCTGAATCTCAAAAGAGAGAGTGAAATCGAGAAGTAGTTTGTAATGATGTTAAGTATCAGGTACTATGATAGGCACTATATTTAAATTCTGTTCCGGACCTTCTATATGCTTCCACAAAGAAGTGGATTAACCCACTAGAAACCAGAGTTTCAACAAGGCTCGAACCTTGATCTCGCTCAAGGTTCTGAAATCGGTACTCAGCAGGGCCTGGCTCTGAACCCAACACTTTGTGCCTTAAGATTTGTACTTTTAACTCCCAAGCTGTATGTCTACTGTGTACAGGTGTAGAAGAAACAAATAAAGCAGGGCGGCGGGGGGGGGGCAACCCCACCTTGTTAACTGACTGGTGTCTTTGTGCCAGGCACTTTACACAAATATTATCTCATTTTAATCCTAACTCGAAACCTTTGGGTAGGCATTATTATCTCTGGCATACAGATGGTAAATTGAAGCTGAGAAAAAAATAACTTTCTCAGAGTCACCTAGCTACTAAGTAAAGGATCTGGAATATTCCTCTGGTTCAGTCTGATGTCAGCAGATCCTGGAGCCACTCTTAGGACAATGGGGAAAAAAATACATGTGTAAACAGTACGTAGTAATTGGTGTGATAACGTGGTCGTTGACGTTCGCTTGGCCGTATTGCCTTTAAAAGGTGAGGGGGGCTCCCACCTCCATTTCTTCAACAAACTAAGGATCTCCAAACTTCCGTTTTAACATCGTTTTTGTAGCAAATGCTTTTGGCGCCCCGCACCAGAACACGCATTGACAGGGTCCCACCCCCAGGGTCAGCCGTTTCTATCCGCTTTCAGGAACTTAGCATCTAGGACAGTCCAGAATTATGTGTGTGTGTGTGTGTGTGTGTGTGTGTGTGTGTGTGTAGTTAACACTCTGGGAGGGTGGTATGGGAAGGCAGGGCATGGAGAAAGACCCTCCACGATTGGGAGATGGGAGTCACAAGCTAAATGCCAGGTTTCCATCTTTTGAAGGAACAATTCCAATTCTGAGACACATCGGGTAGTTCCTCAGAAGGTCTCTGCTACGCCTGAGCCTTGACTTGCTCACAGAGGTAACCAGTTCAACAACATAATTTGTTTTCATTCCATCTCACACTCCCTGTTCCTCCGTGCTTGCTTCCAGAATCACCTACCAGATGAAATCCCTGCACCCAGATTCCTATCTTGGCTCTGCTTCCGGTGGAACTTGAATCTTCCTTTCTCAGTTCAAAAAAAAAAAAAAAAAAAAATCGGAGCCCACTCCTAATGTACGCGTATCTGTTCACTTCATTATATATACAGTGAAACATACACTAAGCAATTCTGAAAGGGTGATATAAACATAAAATGGGCGATGTTGTAAAAATAATTTTTAAAAATTTCTGCTTTCACTTTCTTTGTGTACATAATGTGGCCATGTGACCATGTTCAGTACTTACAATACTTATAAAGGATGAATATGTAGTTATTGAGGATGTATACTCTAAACATTTTCCTGATGGGTTGCACATAAAAAAAATGGAGCGATCACGGCTCTCCACTGTCTTTTGGCCATCCTGTTTTTTAAATAGACCTTATTTTTTAAAGAAGCTTCAGGTTCACAGAAAACTTGAGCAAAAAAGTCAGAGAATTCCCATCCATCCCCTGCTCCCGCAAACCTACCACCTCCCACACTGTCAACATCTTGCATCAGCGTTGTACATTTATTACAATCAATGACCCCACCTTGACGCATCATCACCCAACGTCCATGGTTCACATTAGGATTCACTCTTGGGTATATGCTATGGGTTTGGGCAAATTTTAATGGCATGTATCCACCATTATACCATAGTTTCACTGCCCTAAAGCATCCTGTCTGCCCCAACTATTCTTCCTTCCCCCTCCCCTAACCCTTGGCAACCACTGGTCTTTTTATTGTCTCTATAGTTTTGTCTTTTCCAGAATGTCATATAGGTGGGGTATACAGTCCGTAGCCTTTTCGGATTGGCTTCTTTCACTTAGAAATATTCATTTGAGTTTCTGAGAATCTTTTCATATGCTCATTTGCCATCTGTACATCTTTGATGAGGTAGGTGTCTGTTCAGATATTTTGCCTATTTATTTAGTTATTTAGACCTTTTACACTTAAACATTTTTTTAAATTTTGAGATAATAGTTCTACATGCATTTGTCAGAAATACTGAAGACAAATATCTTGTATCCTTTATCTATTTTCACTGATGCTACTATATTAAAAAAAAAACCCACCAAATAATATTTTACCCATCTTTAGATCAGGTTTTTGTTTTCTCATTGTTAAATTTTAGGAGTTCTTTGTACATCTATCAGGTATGTCTTTTACAGACATCTCCCCCCCCCCCAGTCTGTGGCTTGTCTCCTCGTTCTCTTGACAGTGTCTTTCACAGAGTGGAAAGTTTTACTTTTGACGAAATCTAGCTTATCACTGATTTTTTTCGTGGATTCTACCTTTGGCGTTGTACCTAAGTCACCGCCAAACCCAAGGTCATCTAGATTTTCTCCTATGTTATCTTCTAGGAGTCTTATAGTTTTGCATTTTACACTTAGGTCTATGATCCACTTTGAGTTAGATTTTGTAAAGGGTAAAAGATCTGTGTCTAGGTCCATTTTTTTTTTTTTTTTGTATGTGGATCTTCAGTTGTTCCAGTAACATGTGTTGGAAAGACGATCTCTTCTCCACCATATATTGTCCATGTTCCTTTGTCGAAGATCAGTTGACTATATTTGTGTGCGTTTATTTCTGTGTTCTCTCTTCTGTTCCACTGCTCTATTTATCTATTCTTTCGCCAATATCACACAGCCTTATTGTAACTTCACAGAGTAGGTCTTGGGATAGGGAAGTGTTGGTTCTCCAAGTTTGTTTTCCTTCTTCAATACTGTGTCAGCCATTCTGGGTCTTTTGCCTCTCCATATAAACTTTAGAATCATTTTGTCGATATCCACAAAGTCACTTCCTGTGATTTTGATCGGGATCGTGTGGAATCTACAGATCAAGTTGGGGACAACTGACGTCTTCACAATATTGAACACTCCTCTCCATGAACAAAGAACATCTCTTCAACTGATTCAGTTCTTTGATTTCTTTCATCAGAATTTTGTAGTTTTCCTCACATATATCTGACGCATGCACTGGTAGATTTCTATCTAAGGGTTTTATTCTTGGAGGCGCTAATGGAAGTGGTACTGGGTTTGGTGGGGGTTTTTTTCTTACACCAAGAGAATTTTATTTTATTATTTTTTATTAAGTTTCCAGTTTTCTTTCCAGTGTAGTTAACGTACAGTGTAATGTTAGTTTCAGGTGTACGATATAGCGATTCAACCGTAGTCACCATGACAAGTGCCTCCTTAATCCCCATCACCTACTTCACCCATCCCCACACCCAACTCCCCTCTGGCAACCATCAGTTTCTTCTCTTTAGCTACGAGTCTGTTTCTTGCTTTGTCTCTTTCTCTCTCTTTTTTTCCCTTTGCTCGTCTGTTTTGTTTCTTTAATTCCACATATGAGTGAAATCACGTGGTACGTTCCCTCCGACTGGTTTATTTCACTTAGCGTTATGCTCTTTCACTCCATCCGTGTGGTTGCAAATGGGAAGATCTCATTCTTTTTACGGCAGAATCGTATTCCATTGTGTATATATGCCACATCTCCTTTCGCCATTCGTTTATCAGTGGACACTTGGGCTGCTTCCATAATTCAGCTATTATAAATAGTGCGGATATCAAAATAGAGGTGCATATATCCCTTTGAATTCATGTTTTTGTGTTTTGGGGGTAAATATGCCATACTACAATTACCGGATCATGGGTTAATTCTGTTTTTAACTTTTTGAGGAGCCTCCATACTGTTCTCCACAGTGGCTGTGCCGGTTTGCAATCCAACCAACCTTGCATGAGGTATTGTGTTTTTAATATCAAATTCCACCTGTTCGTGGCTGGTATTTAGGACAGCGATTGAGTTTCGTATATTAACCCTGTATCCTTCAACCTTGCCGAAATCATTTATTAGGTCCAGGAGGGTTTTTTGGTCAGTTCTTTCAGAATTTCTGCACAGACAATTATGTCATCCGCAAGCAAAGATTTTTTTTTAAGTTTATTTATTTATTTTGAGGGAGAGAGAGAAAGAGAGAGAGCATGAGTGAGGAGGGGCAGAGAGAGAGGGGGAGAGAAAAATCCCAAGCAGGCTCCGCGCTGTCAGCACAGAGCACGATGCGGGGCTCAAACTCACCAACCGTGAGATCATGACCTGAGCTGAAATCAGAAGGTGGACGCTTAACCGACTGAGCCACCCAGGTGCCCCACGAAGATTGTTTTATTTCTTTTATGCCAGTCTGTATACTTTTCACTTCCTTTTTCTCTTTTATCGTATTACTTAGGACTTGTAGTACAAGGTTGAAAAGGAGTGATGAGAGGGCACATACTTGCCTTGCTCCCAAACTTAGTGAGAATGCTTTAATTTTCTCACCATTAGTATGATATTAGCTGTAGTTTTGTGGGGTTTTCTGTACATGTTCTTTATCAAGTTTCCCCTATTCCTAGTTTACTGAGACCTTTTAATTATGAACTGGTGTTTGATTTTATCAAAGGTTTTTTCTGCATCGACTGATATGATTATGTTTTTTCTGCTTCAGCTTGTTGACATGATGGATTACATTAATCAGTTTTTGAATATTGAGTCAGCCTTGCATACCTGGAATACATCCCACTTGGTAAAAACTAATTTTAATTATTATTAACTTTTTATTATGTTGTATTATTACTAATTTTTATTATAATTAGAAAGGAACAAAAACTCACTTTGATCTTACTAAAATTACTTTACAAATGAAAGCAATGTAATTGAATGTGATTTGTACTTTTTGAAAATCTCGGTTTACCACTTTGGTGTGGTTCTAAGTTTAGTTTATTTTGATGACATCTACTTGATGAATTACTTTAATGGTTTGACATGGCTGGGAAAGACACTGGCAAAGATACGTAAATTGAAAAAATGTCTTTGAGAGAGAGGAGGAGAGCAGGTGGGTGCGTGCTCGCGCACCAGTGTGGGGAGGGGCAGAAGGAGAGAGAGAAAATCCCCGGTAGGCTCCATGCCCGGGGCGCCATCCTACGACCCTGAGATCATGACCTGAGCAGAAGCCAAGAGCCGGGGCTCAAATGACTGAGCCACCCACGTGACCCAAAGATATGTAAAAATAAAAGGAAAAAGTAGATCATTGGTTGCATTGACTAATCGCAGTACTCTTTCTTGTAAGCCGTATATCAGTCATGCAAAGATTTTTGTTGAAGGTTGGCGAGTGAATTTCTGTCTTTTAATGTCAAATTTTTCTAGTAAAACAAGCAGCAGATGCAGCATTTGAGAGATACCTTCATTTGGGAGATACGTAAACAAGACTGAAAATTCCATCTCTATGTTTTTTTTTTACAAATGTGACCATATGAAAGCTTTTGTAAGTGTCACCCATGCATATTGTTTTCTGCAACAAAAATAACACAATGGAGGAAACTTCCAAACATCTCTGCTCTCTCCATGGCATAGATTTCTTTCAAAACAATACTCAATTTCTCAATTAAAAAAAAAAATGTCAATGTTTAACTCTCAAAGAGGTTATGTGCTTTTATAAAAAATCTCTGCTAAACAACAAAAGTTATGATTACTTGCCATCCTGGTACAGGTCAGCGAATTCAGAACCCTTATTAAAAGTAAAAGAAAACTTCAGAATTCATCTTTTTAGTTTCACTACTTTTAAAATTGCTTTTCCAGGGATGCTTGGGTGGCTCAGTCAGTTAAACATCCGACTCTTGATTTCAGCTCAGGTCAGGATCTCACGGTTCAAGCTTCGCGTGGGGTTCTGAGCTGACAGTACGGAGCCTGCTTGGGATTCTCTCTCCCTCTCTCTGCCCCTCCCCACTGGCACTGTCTCTGTCCCTCTCAAAATAAATAAATAAAAACTTTTTAAAAAACATTTATTAAAATTGCTTTTCCATAAGATCTTCCCTTTATGGCGGAAGCAATTTTCATGACTATTGCCCATCCCATCAGGAAGTTTTATACACATCCTGCTGTTAAAGATAATATAATCCAGGGGCGCCTGGGTGGCTCAGTCGGTTAAGTGTCCGACTTTGGCTCAGGTCACGATCTCGCAGTTTGCTATTTCAAGCCCCACGTCAGGCTCTGTGCTGACAGCTCGGAGCCTGGAGCCTGCTTCGGATTCTGTGTCTCCCTCTCTCTCCCCCTGCCCTGTGCATGCTCTGCCTCTCTCTGTCTCTCAAAAATAAATAAATGTTTTAAAAGAAAATGTTAAAAAATGAATATGAAAAAAATTAAAAAAAAAGATAATATAATGCAAAATGCCACCTAACCGAGCGTTCAAACTGCAAACCCTTACAATGCACAGACGGCATCCCACTGTAGTTTTCCAAATCTTCCTTCTAATCGAGATGAAACTCAAATAACATAGTTTACCATTTTAACCACTGTAAAGTGTGCACTTAGTTCACCGGCTTATAGCATATTCACCATGCTGTGCAACCATCCCCACCGATTCTAGAACCCCCCAAAGCAACCTTGGACCCATGAGACAGTCACTCCCTACCCTGTGTGTCCTCTCCCCATGCCCTGGAAGCCACCAATCTGCTTTCTGCCCCCACTGCATTTTTCTAAATGTTTATTTATTTAATTTGAAAGAGAGAGAGAGAGATTGGGAGAGAGAGAGAGAGAAACAGAGAGCGCAAGTAGGGGAGGGGCAGAGAGAGAAGGAGGGACAGAATCCCAAGTAAGTTTCCTGCTGTCAGCACAGAGCCCAACGCGGGGCTCAATCTCATGAACCCTGAGATCATGACCTGAGCCAAAGTCAAGAGTTGGCCGCTCAACCGACTGAGCCACCCAGGCGCCCCCCCCCACACACACACACACTGCATTTTTTCACGCTCTTTCTCTTCCCTCAGAATACAGTGCCCACTGTGTGTCTCATGACCTCTGGGAAGATACCAATTCAGCCAGCATACTAAGTATCATCAAAGCCTATTTAAAATTTGTTTTTATTTATTTTGAGAGAGAGACAGAGTGAGAGAGGGAGCACGTAAGCAGGGGAGGGGCAGAAAGCGAGAGAGACAGAGAATCCCAAGCAGGCTCTGTGCTGTCTGTGCAGAGCCCAACGTGGGGCTCGATCCCACAAACCATGAGATCATGGCCTGAGCCAGCCAGGGACCCCCATCAAAGCCTCTCTCCCCAGCGTCGAGAGTCGGACGCTTAACTGACTGAGCCCCCCAGGGACCCCCATCAAAGCCTATTTAATGTGCTGTTCTTTAAAAATGAAAAATATGAGAGAAATTCGAATGATTTCTTTAGGAAGGTTAAAACAAATCTGTGCTGAGCACAGTTCCCAGAATGATGTAGGTGTTCTGCAGATCATTGTTAGATGAAGAAAGCAATTCTTTCTTCATTTTAAATCCTTCTCTTTGTCTCTTTCTTGAAGACACACACACACACACACACACACGCACACGCACCCCTTTTCCTTTTCCATCCGAAACAAATCGAAGCTAATAATAACTTGTTCCTTAATTTTCAGGTAGGCAGAAAATTGAATTAGTCACCAAGCTCCTTTCTAGGTCTAAAATTCTGTGAGGACACCCACTGGTAGGGTCAACTGTCACTGTTTGCCCGGAACCCTGGGGCTTTGGGACAGTCTGGGGGCAAAGCAAGACAGGTTGTTCCCTCTGTCCTTTGGGCATCTATGTCTTTGCCGGATGCTGTCACGCAGCCCCTCTCACCAGAGCCTCGGCCTTTGAGCGTTTGGGGGTGGGGGGACATGGACGCAATCAACAGGGTGTCTTTTCCATCTGCTACACAGGCCTCTTCGCATCCAGAGCATGCTAGAACCCCGCCCCCTGCCAGAGCCAACCATGACATTGGGGGTGTCTTCCGGACCATGTCAGAATTCCCCCGGCCTAGAGGGGGTGGGATCAGCATGTTAGAATTATTTGACAAGCATAGTGCAAGATTTCTTTCAGGGAGGGGACTCACTTATTAGTAACTTGTACACACAAAAAAATATTTAGAAAAGAAAGTAAAACCAGAGGCTTTCTATAAAATCTCATTTTTTCTATAATCTTGGTAGATAGATTAAAAAAGTAAAGCAGATACATGGTTAGCAAATTCAAGCGGCCCAGAAATGAACAAATGTAAAGGCGAACAATTTCCCTCCCTTTGCCTCCAGTGTCTCTCTCTTAACTGCTGTTAACACATTTTTGTCTCTCCTTCCCTGTCCCTCAGGTTATTTAGGCATATACCAAGAAACCAATCAATCAGTCCGTCTGTCTCTATCTATCCATCCATTCATCCAAATCTCTACCCTTATTTATACAAAAAAGAATCATTCCATACACACTCTTCTGCACCTTGATTCTTGGAGATACTTCCATGGCAGCCTAGACCATCGTTTCTTGGTATTTCAAAGTGACAACAAGGAGCATAGTATAAGGGTTAAGAGCATAAACCCTGAAGCTGAAGGCAGGAAGAGTAAGAGGGAAAAGTGGAAGGAGAGTGGAGAGGTGGAGGAGGGGGAGGAGGGGGAGGAGGAGGAGAAGAGGAAGGAGGAGGAGGAGGGAAGGAGGAGGAGGGGGAGGAGGAGGAGGGAGAGGAGAAGAAGAAGAAGGAGGAGGGGGAGGAGGAGGGTGAGGAGGAGGAGGAGAAGGAGGAGGGGGTAGGAGAAGTAGAAGGAGGACGAGGAGGAGGAGAAGAAGGAGGAGGGGGGGAGGAGAAGGAGAAGAAGGAGGAGGAGGAGGGGGAGGAGGAGGAGGAGAAGAAGGAGGAGGAGGGGGGAGGAGAAGGAGAAGAAGAAGAAGGAGGAGGAGGAAGGGGAGGAGGAGGAGGAGAAGAAGGAGGAGGAGGGGGGAGGAGAAGGAGAAGAAGAAGGAGGAGGAGGAGGAAGGGGAGGAGGAGGAGAGGAAGAAGGAGAAGAAGAAAAGGAAGAAGAGGAAGAAGCAG
The DNA here is from genome assembly GCF_024362965.1 of Panthera pardus. Classification (NCBI taxonomy): domain Eukaryota; kingdom Metazoa; phylum Chordata; class Mammalia; order Carnivora; family Felidae; genus Panthera; species Panthera pardus. The sequence continues at coordinate 86,648,673 of NW_026526843.1, forward strand.
GGGGAAGAGGGGGAAGAGGAGGAGCAGGGGGGGAGGAGGGGGAGAGGACAACGGAGACATGGAGCCTAAAATCTACACATACATTCTGAAGGGTTCTATTCCAGAAAAGCTTTTATTCAGATGAAGCTTTCTACCTCATAGGAGCAGGCTTTATGCTAAGATAGGTCTGAGTGCCAAGCCTGATATCCCCACCCCGGCCAAAACAGGGAAGGAGAGAAGGACCTGGGGAGAAGAGCAGGTATGGCTCAGTAGATACCCGCACACCGAAGAAACATTGCAATTCTTAATTGTACTTAAACCAATTTAATTTCTACTGTAATCCCATCATCTTGGATTGATAGGAAATCCAAACCTTTAGAAGCTACCACTACTCTTAGGGTGATGCAAAGGTCCTGTGGTTGTACCAGTGACAAGATATTTGGGATCATGCACACGCACACACACACACACATTTAAGTCTTTGGGCTAACTGTCTACACTTGTTGCAGTTGAGAAGCCCTTCCTCACGGGCCCCATGCTCCCATTTTCCCCGAGAGATGCTTGGAGCACAGCACTCTTTTCTGGAATGGGAGCCCCTGTGGCTGGAGCAAGCCTCCCTATGGCATTTCACAGTCCTCTCCTGAGGTTTGCTTGGCACCTTCCCCCTAGTGCAGGCCTCCTCTATTCTCAGAAACCACCAAATGTGGCCCCTTCTGGGTTTCCCTGGCTCTCTCCTCTCCAGCTGCCTTTAAGGACCACCCCCCCCCCCCCCCCGCCGCTCTTTTCCTGTGCTCCCAGTGGCCCTCCACATAATCCACTTCGGCTTTCTCTGAGACGAAGAAGCCCAGAGTCTGATTGTCTGCTGGCAGCAGGAAAAGGAAAAAAGAAAAAATGCGTGGGGAGAGGGAGTGCATAAACTAGTACCTCAAAAATTATCTTGTCACATTAAGATGGAACTAGAACGTTCCTTCTGAGACACTCCTATTCAGGGATATTGTAATAAGTATACTATTTTTACTGTCCAAGTGTGAACATCAGTCCCTCACGCTTAGATTTCTCTCGTTTCACCATCAAGCAGTCGTGATATCTATTACGGAGGGGCCAGTGCTCACCTCTGACAGAACCGCCAAGGCAGGCCAGGGCTGCTTCGAGGGGGAACATGGCACAGGGGTTGAGGTATACAAAGGTCAGGCTTGGTCAGAGGAGGTAGTGAAGCCTCATATACGTTGGCCCAGGTTCAATTCTGGGAATCCGTGTAGAGAGCCATACGTCCCATTAGTCATACAGGAGGGCACACACAGAAAGTTCTAGACTCATGTCCACCCAACCTCCTCCTCTCTCCTACGATGAAGCCGTCAGGGACCTCTCGTGCAGTCTAAGCCAGAAGAGAAATTCAGTTCGGCCCGAGGAGGACTTAAAGTGCCCTGTGGTCTGGAGCGGACCCTTGCAAGGGCCCTTCTGGAATAATCTAGAGCTCAGCGCTTTCAGACCATCCCTGGACCCTCTCTACTGAACGCCCATTGAGGGCAGGCCCCCGGGTCTTGGCTGACGTCGTGTGCCCCCCCCCCCTCCCCCCCGTGCTTTCACGGCACTTGACCCGCAGCAACGATCTCAGCCGAATGAGCGAGTGAGTGAAGGAAAGAACGAAACGCGCCCATCCGGGTGAAAAGAGCCGAAGCGAGAATCTCTCCGTGAGGACGCTCCTCGTCGCCAACAGCCCTGCTTCCCCAGGAGCCCAAGAACATTCGGTGCAGGTGCCACCCCGGGCCCGTTGGAGGCAGAAGCTGGTGTCTCCCGGGGCGACGGCGGTGTCGCCCAGCCCCGGGGAGCCCCGGCAGTAAATCTCCGCCTCTTCCACTTCCTGCCAACCTCGGCTGATTTATTCCCCTGTGGTTTGGGGATCGGAGGCTTCTCACATTGCTGATACATTACTCATGTTAGCTCTATAGGCGGCGGGGTCAGACGGGTGGCCCCGTGGAGCTCAGAAGGGACTGGCAGGCACGCAGCCGTGGCTCTTCCTCGGAGGGGTCGCCTCCTGCCATCGCACTCTGCGGGCTCAGTTGATACCCTTGAAAAGGGCCACGTCCACCTTGCTCCCGGCAGATGCCCCCCCCTCCCCTCCCCGCTGCTGCCCGCCACACCCCACCGCCTCCACCCCCCGGGGGGGGGGGTGCTAGGTAAATTCTATTGCCCACTAATTGAGCTCCGTAATGAGTCAGAGGGACTTGGCGGTGTCTGCTCTTCTGGCTCATTCCTCTCATAAACATTCAGTGACAAACTTTTTCTCTGGCCTGGGGTCATAGAGAGGAAAAAAAAAAAAACCCAGAAAAAAACCTCTTAACATTTTTTTTTTTCCAACTTAAGGCTTCAGTGAAATATTTTCCACCATCCTCAGCGAGACATAATACTTCATGTCAGGAATAAGTTAATGAGAAAAATATGGATGCCCCCCCGCCCCCCACCTCGTGTCTCGGGGACCTGGTGGGCATTTTGCCCCCACCCCCCCACCAACCCCCCCAGCCGAGAACCGGTTCCTCCGTAAGTCCGTGGGGCCCATGGAGAAGTCTCTGGTTTGAATCTGGTCCCAAGGTCCCCGGGGACTGGCCTATCTCTCGCGGCGGTCGGCGATTGCATTTACCTTGAACTTGGACACCCGTCCCTAGGGAACCTCCCTTAGAACTCCCCGAGGAGCTGTCAAGTGGGTAAATGGCCCACGGCAAAGCATCGCCAAGTACCAAGTACTTCAATATGGCCCTTTTCGAATTGTATTTCATCTCCGGATCAAAAATGTGCTTACCTAAAGAACATCCAGACTCTTAGCGAGGCATGCAGCTGGTTCCCTACCATCTGGCCACAACCTGCTTTGGCAATCTGACTTTCCACAACCCGTTTCCAGCTCTCAGCAAACACTCCTACCACCGCTGCCTGAACCCTCCTGCCTAAAATGTTCTTCCTTTCAACCAGTCTAAATCCTTTTCCTTTAGACAAAGACAACGGGGTAATGAATTGGTGCTCCTTCGCACAGATATTCTTTAAATATTTACTCAACGCTTTTAGCGTGTGTGATGGAGGGAAAGGCTGGTGTTTTCACTAATACAAATAATAGAAAGAAACAGAGTCTCTTTCTAATTCCCTTCCAAGGGCTAAACAGAGTCAATGTTCTAAAAAAAAAAAAATCAACAAAACCTTTCTGTCTTTTAAATAGTTTCTGTCCTCTCTGGTTTTCTTTTATAATGTCCCAAGTCACATAACTTTTGAGGAAGCGTATTATGAGGTTTAAAACACAGCTTATGGGGGCGCCTGGGCGGCTCAGGCGGTGGAGCGTCCAACTTCGGCTCGGGTCGTGATCTCACTGCTGTCAACACAGAGCCCGCGCTGGACCTTCTGTCCCTCTCTCTCTGCCTCTCCCCTGCTCGTGCTTTCTCTCTCTCTCTCAAAAAAAAAAAATAAATAAAACACAAATTATGAAGTCTATCACTCTTTCCTAGTAGACAATCCCCACCAAACATCATTCAAGTTCAGAACTTTATGTGATTGTAACTGGTCTTAGGTGGGTAGTGAGGCCACTATATTTGAGATATCATATATAAAAAGTATTTACATAAATAAATATTATATCTATATAATATACATATTATATATCTATATATATGCTATATCTCATCTATACATATATACGTATTACTATGGTGTATTATATATGTGTGTGTGTATATATATATATATATATATATCGTATTGGGACCTTATCTTCTTAGGTGGGAACAGAATCAATTCTATATTTCACCAATTTAATGAGAGTTTGCATGAACAAACCTGAGTTAAGGAGCACCATGTTTATAATTCACTCTAGGATTCTTTTAGTCTCCTCACGGGGCCTTTCTAAGCGAGAATCTTTTGTGAGACGTTGGGCTGTTACGTGTACGTTGTTCCAGAATCTTCCTCTGTGCGTACTTCCTCTGTGAAGAATTCCTCACCACTTTTACCTTCATTATCTCTTTCACCTTTACGTTCCTACCCAAGATTCCTGTATGTTCCATAACTAGAACTTTGCTACTCAAAGTGCGGGCCACAGACGAGGAACCCTAGCATTACCCAGGAGCTTGTTAGAAATGCAGAATCATGCGCCCCACCCCAGAACTTTTGAATGAGAGGTGATTTGTATGTACATTCAAGTTTAAGGAGCCCTGGACTAGAACACACTATACAGTCTGGTATTTTTTTCTGGCAGCTTCCAGTGTGTAACTTATGGATTCTGAAGAGCAGTCCCCCTGTGTTTTAATTCTTTTCCCTCCCCAACAGCTCTTAACTGGGCCCCCAAAAAGTGTCAGGGGCACTTTTGTTACAATGTTGGTCCATTTTTTCAGTCGAATCCGGCTCAACCTTTAGAAGTTCAACTTTGACTGTTTTTCTAGGAAGTAAAAGAGCTATTTTTCCTTCAAGGCCTATGATTTCTATGATTCTGTAATTGAGCTCCAAAGACTGTTTTTAATTTGACCTCAAGTGCAATTCATGAAGACAACTTTGACAATACGAGTTCCCCTTTGGGCAAAAATACTCCCATTGGAAATTCAGAAAGTGTCCTATTGAGTAAAATGCTTCTTAATTTACTGTAAAACGTGTGTTTAGAAAAGCAAATAATCTATGACAGAGCAGAGAACTGTCCACTATTATGAAATCCAATAGAGAAGAAAAAAGTAAACTGAGCCCTCCCGACGTTTTTTATAACAAAGCCAACAACTCTCGGCTTCCTTGGTGGATCCGTGAGCAGCACGCATCAAATGTAATCATCCAAGGGGCCTACTCTGCTGTCTGCCTTCAGATATCTGGGCTTTCAGGACAAGACTTCAGTTGGAGGTGCCTGAGGGCTTCGCGGCCTCCTGGGGTAATGGGATTAAGGGTTAAGACAAAAAGGGAATAAAACTGTATAAATCTCTGTGGATTGGGCGTAGGGAGTTAGAAACTGTTACTGGGATCCCATTCTGGAGAGAGACAGAGCTGAAAGGTATGTGACTTTCCGATATTTTCTGGTCATCGCTCAAATACTCTCTGGATCTGTCCCCCCAAAACTTGCTTCGCCCTTCTTGATGGATGACAGTTTGATGGTGGAGAGAGAAGGGTGACTTCTGGAGCCCTAAAAAGACTTGTGGTTAAGTGACCCAGGCTGCCTACATACTATGATTATTTGAGAAGCAAATACTTTCCTTATTTAGGGGTGAAACAAAACAGAGACTTGCCCCTGAGTGTGAGAAGGTGAGATGGGTTAGAAGGTGAACTGGAGCTTTGGAGTGAGAATGAAGGCAACCAGTGAGGAGGCCAATGAGCCATTCACGACAGAGGGTGCTGTCTGGGACGCGGGTCCCTGATGATGCTGGATGGGCTCATCAGCGACTTCCAAAGTCCCAGTCACCTTAAACTTTGCTTGCCCAGAGACTGATGAAGAATAAGGAAACAAAGGCAATGAACATCCACCCACTTACGAGCACAAACACGCCCTCATTGATGAAAACCAACACGCATTCACGAGATACCTACTATGTGCCAGGCATTGTGCTTGGTGCGGAGGATAGAGAAGGGAATAAAACACCACTCTTCCCTTTGAAAAACTCCTAGTCCGGTGGGGAGCCCAGGACACTGATATCTAGAAGCTGGTATGGTTGAGTGCTGATGTGGGTGGGATTTAATATCTTGGGGCATCATCAGGGAATGCTTTCTGAGTATTGGTCCTGATTCTTCACCCCTTCCTGTCACTACTACTTTAGCCGTATGGCTTTGTGGTTCTCCCCACAGAGCGTATTTCTTCACACTATGGCTTTGGACTCGGCCATGTGACATGCTTCACCAATGGGATGTTTGCAAATGTGACTTGAGCGGGGGGCTTGAAACGCGCCTGTGTGATTGGCCTTACACGCTTGTGTTTCCGACACCACGAGAAGAGCATGCCTTGACTAGCCACTGGGTGGACCTTGACTAGCCACTGGTCCCAAAAAGAGAATGAGACGGAGTTGGAGCTCCCTTGAGCCGGCTGGAGCTTAGCTCTTCGGCTGACTGCCAGCCCAACGGAAGAGGTAAAGGAAGGAGGAAGAGGTAAGCATGTGCAATTACTGAACATGACACCACAACCCTTCGGTAAGTGTTATTACCCTCCTGGTTTTACAGATAAGGGATCTGAAGCTTTGAGGATTTTGTCACTTGCCTGGGGCCACACAAAAACATAAGCAGTGGGGCCGGGATGCGAATCTGCCTCTCGGACTCAAAAACCTCAACTCTGAACTCCATGGCCGCAGAGGAGTGAGGGAGAACACTTTGCTCGGGCCTGAATGTGTGTGTCTGTTGGTCCCCGCCAGTCTTATGCCCACCCGCCTGTGGGCTGGGCCCCACTATATCCTGGAATCAATGGAGGCTTGGCTTGATGGGGGACCCCCCTCAGCACTGGTTTGAAGGACTGGATGTAGCCTCTTGTTCTATAAGTAGCCACTCCAGGGGGGAATCACGATGGGCCATGGACAGGCATTAACTAAATGAGCATTGACGTGCGTTAACTCAACTAATGTCATCCTGTTAACAACTACCCTTTGAGATGGGTACAGCTGTTATTCTATCCATTAGTGCTCTAGCTTTACCAGCTGGCCGGGCAACCCCAATCATCTTATTCATTCCCCCCATTATTTTTTACTTTTTTTAAATAATTGTTTTAAACGTTGATTTATTTTTGAGAGAGAGAGACGAGAGAGAGGGGCAGGGAGGGAGGGGGACAGAGGATCCGAAGCGGGCTCTGTGCTGACAGGCTGACAGCAGTGAGCCTGATGCCGAGCTCGAACTCCCGAACGGGGTGATCATGACCTGAGCGGAAGTCGGAGGCTCAACCGACTGAGCCATCCAGGCGCCCCTCCACCCATTATTATTGAGCCCCTAATGTGTGCCCAGCCCTGCCTGGCACAGGGGAGTGTGTAAATGAAACATAGGACCTGTGCCCTCATGGAGCTGCCATCCCCTTTCCCCAAGCCTGGTCCCATCTTTCAGGCCCACTGGTGTCCGCTTACATACACACCACGAGGGGCGCCTGGGTGGCTCAGTCAGTTAAGCGGCCGACTTCGGCTCAGGTCATGATCTCGCACTTTGTGAGTTCGAGCCCCGCGTCAGGCTCTGTGCTGACCGCTCAGAACCTGGAGCCTGTTTCAGATTCTGTGTCTCCCTCTCTCTCTGACCCTCCCCCGTTCATGCTCTGTCTCCCCCTGTCTCAAAAATAAATAAAACGTTAAAAAAAAATTAAAAAACAAATACACACCACGAATGCCACTGCTTGGGGGCCTCATCACCTACCCGCCCCACGTTTGGCCAGGCCTGAGTTTGCTATGCCCATTTAGATTTAGACATTTGCTCTGACATACACCCCGTGCAGAGAGAGACACATTTGCTGGCCCCAGAAGGTTCCCTCCTTGCTCCCACTCTAGCCCTTGTTGGCCTGTGCCTTTCTTGGACCAGAAGTTCCCAGCATTCCCTGGGGCTGGACCCTTGGCACAGCACAGATCACTTGGTCCAACTTCTTTTGAAAGCAGCGTCCCTGGGTGGGCCACTCATGTAATAGGCCACTTCGCGCCTGAGCAGAAGTTTCCCCCACTTTGGGTTAACCTACACTAGTCCTACGAGTCGAAGCAAAGTCAATTCCTGCTCCAGAATCCCCAGCAAAAGAAATCGCTGGCCTCCCCCAAAATGCCATTCACAGTGCCAGAAATATATATACATGGGAGTGCGTCTTCTCAGAGGAATCGTAATTGACTCGACGTGCTCTCTAGACCAGAGTCCCTTCGAGTAGCTATGAAATCGTGAGGCCTTTGTAATGATGTCCCTTTTGGAAATGGCAGCCTGCCTCTGATTCCCAAGACTTCCCAGGACAGTTACTCAAGCGTGGGCTTTCTCAGAGTTCTTACCAAGCAGAACTCCCGGTCGCATTAACGGAAAAATGTGGCCCGAGCCACAGACTGCTGAATCTAGCTGTTTTCATGGGGAAATAATTTAATATTCAAATAGGCAGTAATTAAAGAGCAATTCTTCCTCCGGCTCTCCACCCTTCTCTCCCTGACCCATGTTGCTTCTAGAGGCAGGCCCTGAATCCTGTGATTGTGAAGGGATTGTGAGGGGAGCGACTTGATCGCCAGCACAGTTAAGCCAGGCAGCAGAGAAGAAAAGGACGCTACGGCTCGCTGGGTCATAATACCTCATAAATCAAACCGATTCTTCCCATAATCAAATGGTCATGCCACATTCTGCCTTCCAGTTTAGATTTACGAGGGTGTCCTCTACATGAGATATATACCACGATGGACTAATTGGTGCAGAAACCAAAGAAACGCAGAGCACTTAGGAACCAAAATATAGGGAGCCCGTTGACCCCAGTCAGGCTCGTTTCCCTGACAAGTTAGTTGTTTGGATTCCCATTTGGGGACAGCTCGGGTCACTAATAGCTTCTCCGTGTCCTAGTGAAGTCGAGGGGAGGGAGAAGTCGCCCCCGTTGTCGGAGCTCTTTCACATGACTTTCTTCTTGGAGAGTGATTTGGGCTGGCTCCGTAAAAGTTAGCCTGGCTCTCATTGGACGTCCTAGGCCAATAAGGAGAACAGAGTTGCTGAGAAGAGAAATAACCTTTAAGCCTGAGCTGCAAAGCCCTGGCGTGGAGAGCCTGTGGGTTAGTCTGAGTTTTGATACTCCGAGGAGAGTCCAATTCCCGTTTCATACAAGTGCCGTAGGGAGCCTACCTTCCAAGCTAAGTCGGTACTGATTCTCGCCCTCCTTAAGGGTTCCAAGGGCTTTGTGAAGGCAGAGAGATATAAAAGGCTTTCTTCGGGAGGGGGGAGAAAGTATAAAAATAATTTGGAGAAAACGGATGTTTTCCTCTTTGAGCTTGGGGAGCATAAATCACACGCAATCGCCACAAAGTGGAGGAACATCTTTAAAACCAGAAGGAAAAGGAAAAGGCTCGGGTACATTTAGTGACACATCAGCATTTTCTCAGGCTTTCGCGATCCCGGATGCCTCATCCTGTATGTTGCACTGGATGCATTTTGCTTTGTTCTTTTGGCTTCGGTGAAAGAAAATAAGAATCATCAGAATAATAAATAATAAATATGGAAAGCCTGGCTCACCCCAAGCTGGGAAGCAATTAATAATGCGTTGCGGGATGGTGACCGATTCTGGACTTACGACAAGGCCGCCATCATTCATACGGCTGTACATTTGGCGAAAGGCTTTTGGAGAGTGGGGCGTTCTAATGTAACCGATTTACTGCTCTAGATTTACTGCGCTGTGGTCAGTCAGGTAACCGCCAGTGCACAAGTTTCACAGAGAGTAAGTTCCAAAGCCCACTGGCTCGTCTTCTCGGATGTGATTTGCAACACAGGATCGAATATGACGTGAAAGAAAGAAAGGCGACTCAGGGGCAGGGTGTTTAAACCCAGGGACAAAACACACGCTCCCTTCCCTCCCTCCTTTCTCGATCTTCCAAACACAGCATTGTTATTAACTTAAAAGGAGGTTAGAATAAACCCCAGACAGCCTTGAAAAAAAAAACACAACAAAACAAAAGCGTGTAGCTTGAACGGGCGTGCCAAAGGAGAAGGGGCAATACCACCCACAGTCTCCAACTGTTTTTAGTTCCCGCTGATAGAGACACCTCCTGCTCCCCTCTCGTGCCCCCGAGTCTGTCCAACATGAGGGGCCTGCAGGGCACCGTCTCCGTTGCCCTGGGACTGTCTCTGTTCGGGCCTCTCTTGTGGCTACAGAAACTTTGCCTAAACTCTCTCAAAAGATAGGAAGTTCTCCCATTGGAGGGTATCTTTTATGGGGGATTTGCGTACCAGAGATAGACTCCTGTGGCCCCCAATACCCTTATTGAAACGAATCACTCAAAGCATTCTCTGGTTGTTTGCGTGCATAGGGAACATATGACAGGAAAAGTCTGGAAGAGCCGACCTGCTTTCCTCTAACTGCTGCATGGCCACCGAAAGGACAAGGTCTAACCAGTTTGTAACTTTTCCAGAGCCTACATGACCCCCACTGGGTTGAACGTTTTCCAGAGACATACAATAGAAAGGACGATAGGTTCGTCGGGAAGGTTTACAGCTCTGTTTATGCAGTGTTTCTGTGAGAAAGGAGTGTGGGTCCTCCTCTGTATCACTGCGAATTCTATCCAATACCCAGCGTGTCACCGAGAAGGAGCAAATGTGAATGTAGCTGGGTGCAGTTTTTGTTCCTGTTGTTGCATAATCTAGGAAACGCAAAACACTTGAATCTGAGGAGGTTGTAGGCACGTCAGAGGAATTTTACGGACTCCCTTGGGGAGTCGTGTACACCCTCTCGCACAACAGGATGAAGAGAGACTTTTATTAGAACCAGGGGTCTGGGCGCACTGGGCCCCAGAGATGTTTGGCCGCGTTGCTGACCCCTATCACTCGTGTTTACTTTTACCAGACTGGAATGCTCCGATAAGCCAGGATGCACCCGTAACTTTTCATTGGTTGGTACTATTCTTAACCCTCAAACATGCATTTTAATTGAGGAAGCAGGATTTCAGGAACATCATTTTGCCAAACTGAAGCTGGCTCGCTTTCTTGCTTGTTTATAACAGTCTCAAGAGAGTTCTCCCTTCCTCCTCCCTCGGGAAACTAATCTCCTCTGAGCTACTTTGTTCAAGGTCAGACGCTCCTGTCCTCTGTAGCGTAAGCCCAGCGTCAAATGCTCACCTGTTGGTCCCTCAGAGGGCAGCTTCTGGAAACCACGGCCCTCTCTGGACCCGCCAGTGCTCCTTAGAACAAGTGCAGGCTGGGGATTCAGACAGGGGACCGCAGACTCTCGGCTTTCCTTCTTGGCTCGGCCACCACATCCCTGACTCATCCCGGGCGAGTCATTTAAAGATTCTACTCTTCGGTTCCTCCACTATCATAAAATGATAACCATCATAGTTCCTTGGGAGGGAAGTCTTTTGCGATCCCGAAATGAAAGGAGCCATTGTTTAAGGGCAAAATCAAGGGATTATTACCAAGGCTTCAGACAACAGTCTTGGTCAGAATACCCCCAAGGAGAGAAAACATGGGTCGACCTGTACCATTCTTGGGACTTTAACATCTTCTTCCCGATTCAAGAAACAAACGTGCCATTGAAGCTAATCTTCTCCGCAGGTGTCCTGCGTTTTTAATGGAGGACGGAGGGAGAGGCAAAGACAGTTGTAAACGACCTAGATGATCATTTTCATCCTTCACGAGTGGAAACTCCTAAGAGGGACCCAGAGGATATTTGCGTCCAAATGGAAAGTGATGTTGTACAGGCACCGTGCAAAACGGGGCATTTCCTCCAGAAATTAAAAATAGAATTACCATATGATCCAGCAATCCCACTTGTTGGTATATACCCCAGAGAACTGAAGGCAGGGTCTTGAAGAAGTATTTTTACAGCCATGGTCAGAGCAGTGCAATTCACAGGACCCCAAAGGTTGAAGCTACCTAAGTGTCCACTGATTGATAGATGAATGCATAAGCGAGAATCCAAAGCAGGCTCCACGCTGACAGCTCGACGTGGGGCTCGAACCCACGAACCGTGAGACCATGACCTGAGCCGAAGTTTAGACACTTAACTGACTGAACCGCCCAGGCGCCCCCGTATGATTCTACTTCTATGAGGTACCCACTCAGACTCATAGAGACAGAGAGCTGAGTGGTCTTTTCCAGGGGCTGGGGGCAAAGAGGAATGGGGCGTTATTGTTTAACGGGCCCAGAATTTCAGTTTGGGAAGCCACGGGGAGTTCTGGAGATGGAGGGCCGTGATGGTTCCACAACAATGTCAATGTGCTGAACACCGAACCGGGCACTTGAAGATGACTAAGACGGTCAATTTTATGTCAGGTGCGTTTCACTGTAATTTTTTTACACATGTTCTCATTTTAAAAATTAAAAACAAGAAGTGGAAAGTGGGAGTCCTGGGGCGCTCTAGCATTCCCCCAGGCCGTGGCGCACACGGAGTGTGGGTCCAGTAGAAGGCCAAAGCCCTGTTCTTTCTCTGGCCTTAGAGCAACGTACTCTAACTTAAAGGCGGTTAAAGTTGAAGGCAGTCCTTACCGAGTCCAGGGAATCTGTACGTGGGCCGTGGGCCGTGGGCCATAGGCGGTTTTCACAAGACAGGCTATTCACCTTCATCTCTGAAATTCCTGAGCGTTCTGAGACGCCATGATAAGATAACTCAGAGATATCCTGTCTTCCTGGGGAAGAGAAAAGTCACGTCCTCACTCCAAAGGTTGACTCTGTTCACTGGCTTGACAACCGTGTGACTTCAGGCCCTGCCGGAAGCCTCAATGGTACTAAAAAAGGCCATTTTTTTCCCCCACGGCTTTATGAGGAGAAGTCACCTAAATGGCTGGCTTCCCCTCAGGTGGTTGCTAGAGTGAGCTCCCGAGCCTCCTATTGAGAGGCTGAGATGAATGTCGCAGCTTTGTCGGATTTCTCGAAGATTGACGCAAAAAGCAGAAAGTCTTATCACCCTCTTTCTGGACAATTTCTCTTGTTCCCCCCAAAGAGAATCGCCTGTGGGCTTCGCTGGAGGGTCCTCGGCATTCCTCCACAAAACACATAAAGAAATTCTACTGACTTCCCTTAATTAAAAAGAAAATCAGGGGCGCCTGGGTGGCTCCGTCAGTTGAGCGTCCGACTTCGGCTCAGGTCATGATCTCCCGGTTCGTGAGTTCAAACCCCGCGATGGGCTCTGTGCTGACAGCTCGGAGCCTGGAGCCTGCCTCGGATTCTGTGTCTCCCTCTCTCTCTCTGCCCCTCCCCCGCTCATGCTCTCTGTCTCTCTCTCTCTCAAAAATGAATAAACATTAAAGAATAATAATAAAAAGAAAAAGAAAATCGGACCAAAAGGTTCCTAAATAGGCTGAAGTCTATGAGGCCCCCTGGGAGGGGGTGTCGGTGAAGGTGGAAATTCTAATTACTTCCATACCACGTGTCTGGGCCCTGGGGCCAGATGACTCTCCAATAGCGTGACCCAAACGTCAAACAAAACCGTTCCCATGATTCCTCTAAACGCAGTAAAGACTGACTGGAACTTCTGTCAAAGTTTTACACGGTTCTAAGGAAAACCAGAGGAAATAAACACAGATAGTGGTACCATAGTGGGTTTTTTTGACCTTGGTTTGGGCTGTGCGTTTCCAGGGCGATTAGCCCCTAGCCCGCTTCATGCGCAGTGTTGGTGGAATTTGTGTACTGAAGCCCAGATTGCCAAGTTCCTGCCTTACCCTTTTATATCTCTGCTCCTGTTGCCATGTGGCTCATGCCATCATGAAGCCTGCCCCCCAAGAACTTGGGTAGCCTATAAGGCACTTTGTGAACTTGACAAAGCTGCCTTCTCTGTGGCTTTGCAAGTTCTCGTCTTAGCACAGGGCAGCGTGGATTTCGGCCTCTACTTACTCCCTCAACCAGGCACCCTTGTTCAGTGAACAACTTGCCCAACTGTATTCAGTGGCCCATCACTCAGGGCTTTTCAAGGGAACTTGATTACACATACCAGGTTTCTTCTACCTACCTAAGACTTTGGCTTTCAGACCGGGCTTCTGATCTAAAAAAAATGCTTCTTCTCCAGGTAACTGTCAGTAAGAACCGTCCAGCCCAGGATACCACTCCTTATATAGACTTTCTGGCCAGCCTATCACTGTCTCAGTTTAAGGTCATGACTATCTCATTTATACAGTAAACTATGTATTTGAAGTCATAAAGGGGTTATTCCTGCACTGAGAGAAGTTTAAAACAAAAACAAAACAAAACAAAAAAAAAACAAGTTTAAAGGTCCCTGGATAAGAAATAGTTGAACTCAGTTTGGACTTCTAAACAGCAGGTGCCCCTCCAGTAAACCAGCTCTCCAGTTAAACAGCATTCACGGTGAGCCAGCATGGAGCCCCCCTTGTTGATTGCCATCCAATTTTACAAAAGCTCAGAAATATGTTTTTTTGAGCAAAGCAGATAAGCTTTGTGCCTGGGATCAACACGCTGATATTCAGCAAAACACACATCCTGCTGGGTCCTGCTGTACTCACTCTCCACACGTCTTGAACAGATTATCTTACAAAAGCAAAGGATTGTTTCCTTGTAGAAAAGCCCATGTCCCTTGCAAGGATTGTACCCTGAGTTTCAGCGTATGTATGATGCTTGGGGCAATCTCTCGTTGCCCAGGCATCCCTGGGTCTAAAAAGACACCAAATGACAAAAGAAACCCATAACTTAAACTACTTGATCATCAGCGTAGACAAGGAGCTCTACATTTACAAATAGTTTGTGCCCTACCATGCTCTCCCCTAGAAGCAATGTTATTGGCCACTCAGGTTTCCAGGTTCTTCTGCGTCACCCCCCAAAAAACGACACTGATAATGGTACATTTTAGTTACAATCGTGTTAGGGTATTTTCAGCACCACATTTAAAAAAAATTTTTTAAGTTTATCTATTTTGAAAGAGACAGAGATAGTGCGAGTGGGGGAGGAGCAGAGAGAGAGAGAGAGAGAAAGAATCCCAAGCAGGCTCTGCACTGTCAGCACAGAGCCGGACTTGGGGCGCGAACTCACGAAACCGTGAGATCCTGACTGGAGCCAAAACCAATGGTTGGACCCTTAACTGGCTGAGCCACCACTTTTTTGTGGAAAAAGTTTTAAACATGTGTTTTGCTTTTAATTCCAAATGCTGGGGTTTGGGATAAAAGCATACTTGGAAGCATTTGAAAAGCTAAAGGGTGGGGCACCTGGGTGGTTCAGTCGGTTGAATGTCCAACTTTGGCTCAGGTCCTGCTCTTGTAGCTCCTGAGTTCGAGCCCCACATCGGGCTCGCTGCTGTCAGCCTGTCAGCACAGAACCCACCTCAGATCCTCTGTCCCCCTCTCTCTCTGTCCCTCCCCCGCTGGCACTCTCCCAAAAATACGTAAATATTACAGAAAAGAAAAGAAAAGGTAAAGGATGATTGAGGGGGCTTCCAGGTGGGAGAATCGACAGAGGGCATGTGGAGTGACAGAAAGAGACGAAGCCAAAAGGAACGAAAAGGAGGAGCAGGATCGCCCAATGTGCAGTGAACCAAGATGCACATAATCTAATATTTTTTTTGAAAGTTTATTTTTGAGAGAGAGAGAGAGAGAGAGAGCAGGATAGAAGCAGAGAGAGAGGGAGACACAGAATCCGAAGCAGGCGTCAAGCTGTGGGCACGGAACCGGACGCGGGGCTCGAACTCACAAACCGCGAGATCATGACCTGAGTCGAAGCTGGACGATTAACGGCCTGAGCCACCCAGGCGCCCCAAGATGCGCATAATCGAAAAGGCAAGAAGGGAGGGAGGTGGTGGCCCAGCACCATAGTTACAGCACTGTAGTTACTGACTAGAGCAGTCACGGCGGGGAGGGGGGGTGGCGGGGTGGGGGGGGGGATGCAGGCAAAGGGAAAGTTTAAGGAACATTCCACCGGGCTGTTCATGAGTATGCTGCATCCCTGAGTTAGGTGTTTTTATGGCTAGCGGAAGACCTTTTTTCCTCCTAGTGAAACAAATCAATTGACAGAAAATCCAGAGAACAAGAATCTATCAGAACTAGTTAACATTTATTAGGCTGTAATCACCAGCCAAATATTCAGGTAATACGCTGAACACACCGTTTCCTCCTTTCTCGCCACCCCTCTTGTGATCTACACGCTATGGTTCTCCCCATTTTGCAGAAGAGGACATTAAGGAACAGAAAAACTACAGAGCGGGTCCCAAAGTTACAGAGCTTGTAAGTTTAAGGAACAGACTTCACACCAAGAAATCTCAGTCCCAAGCCGCATGATAAAGCCCTCATGGAAATGCTGAGATACCTAAATAATGATTTGTAATCAAAGTGATAAAATAAATTAACACATTTCAAACCGCAAGAGTGTTTTTGTGACTCTATCAACGGCTTATCTGTAGTTTCTCGGAGGAAGCAGCTTGAGAGCGCTTATTCAACATCCTTCCCTTGAGGCTTTCTCTCTCTCCCTCCCAGCTTCAATCAATACAGAAGAATTCGTTAAGCCCCCTCCTCTGTGCTGGGCACTGTGCCGAATTCCAGGGATATAATCGCGAAGGAGATCCGATCCTGTTCTCAAGGAGCTCTCGGGGCAGTAAACAGACTCTTACAACAGAATGATATCTGGGTAGGAACCCCAGAGTGGTAGGGGGGGACCTCGCCTAACTTGAAGGTTGGGAACCCTGGAAGATTTCTACACTGACCTAAAGGAGGAGTAGAGCTAAAGATGGATAGAGAAAAATGTTTGAGGTAGAGAAGCCAGCGGCAGCAAAAATATCCAGAGGGTCGATCTGTCATTTTCCTTCTGAAACGGAACCTGGTCAATTTCGTATCACTCAGCGGAGTGCCCCATTCAAGGGGAGCGCTTGGGGATGAAGGAGGGAAGGGTCACACTCCGATGTCCTGAAGCCAGCTTCACATTTCTTCCCAAATCTGCATCGGGCGAGGCCGGGCTGGCGGCTGGGAACTGACCACGGTAGGAGTATTTATACTACAGAAATCGGCAGCCATCACAGAGCGGGGATTTTTATTGCCTGGAGATTCGAGCCCATCCTAACTGCAAATATGTCGGCGATACAGCTTTAGTTCTGCTTTTCACCTGGAACCAAACGTATTTTGCTTGATCTTCTGCATCACCCCCCAGCCAGCTGCTCTTGAGCAGAAAGCAGAGTGGATGGTACCCCAGTGGTTTCATCACCCAGGTCCCCTTTGACTGTGAATCTTACCGCATTCACACGTGCTAGCGTCCCGTGAGTTTTCCCACATGCGCAGCTTTGAAAGTCAAACATATGGTAAAAAATAAATAAATAAAGTGACACTGTTTTCCTCAGACATTAATGCTCATTAACGCGCACCTAGACTCCCACTGCTTCGTCCTCACACCTGTAATTTGATTTACATGACTAACCAAGTGTTTGCTTCTGTCTGCTTCAAGTGATCCAGAAGGAACTACCAACTCGTTTTCAGAAGCAGATTTCTGCGGCACCCGTTTCACCAACCTGCTCTTCATATGATCCGGGATGAAGAATACATTCAAAATACACCTTGCCCCACGGACCCTGTTTCCATGGCAAAGGTCATGGGCCATGATCTTAAATAAGAAATAGACCAGAAATAAGGAAAAAACGGGAGGTCAAGTAGGTCAAGCATATGACACTTTGTCATTTTCGGTCATTTGACCTCCTTTTCTCCCTCCCCTCCCCTTTATTGATCTGGCACAGATTTATATGCCCAGAACGGACTGAGCAAATTCCCCTGTGCCCTGTGGATGGTGTCTCTCTGTGTCCCTGAAAAGAGAGGCAGCAAAAATAGATCACCTCATATTGACATGGTGAATGGAGCAAGACTGTCTCCATCGGAGAGGTAGAGAAGAAAATTCGATCCAACTCACGGCATGCTGGGGGTTTGTTTACTTCTCATATCCGATGTAAATTAGCATCTTCGAATTTATCCACATGCTTTTTCAGCAGGAAGAGGAGATTTTTGTCCTGGAATTCATTCCAAATGTCATGCATGAATATCTAAATCATTTTATTTCTGCAGATTTAGATGTTAATGCCTTGATACACAGGCGCTGAAAACATATCTTAAAACTAATTGAAATGAAGCAAGGCTGTTCCCTTCGAATAGCCCATCAAGGAGTGGGAAGGTAGAATAGAAAGAGGTTGGATTACCCAACTAACTTAGCGGAACAAGACTCCCTCCTAATTAAATCTCCTAATTAAATGCTTTGTCTATAGTCAAAAGTCACTAATAAAACCAATACAGGGGCGCCTGGGTGGCTTAGCTGAGCGTCTGACTCTTGCTTTCGGCTCAGGTCATGATCCCAGGGTGGTGGGAATCAAGCCCTGCATCGGGCTGCGGGCTGAGTGTGGAGCCCCCTGAAGCTTCTCTCTCTCTCTCTCTCTCTCTCTCTCAATCTCTCTCTCTCTGTCTGCCCCTCTCCCATGCTCATACTTGCACTCTCTCTCTCTCTCTCAAATTACTAAAAAAAAGAAACAACAAAACAAACAAACAAACAAAAAAACATACAGAGTTGGTGTTCATATCAATAAACAAAATAGTAGGATGTTTCTAAAAAGGAAATATTTAAAGGTTTACATAAATCAACTTCCCCCAAAATGCCAATTACTTGATTCCCACCCCCGCAACCTTTTTTTCCCATCTCCAATTTAGAAGACAATGCAGAGTAGCTGAAAAAGCCTGGACTTGGGCTCTAACCCCTGCCCCACTGCCTTCTGGCCACGACACCTCTATACATTCAAAGTTTCATTCCCTGTGTCCAGTTTGGAAGTTCTAATTTATAGGCTGGAAATAAAGAAAAAAAAGTGCATCATTCAAGACCTTACAGAAGTGATCAAGAAATGAGGAAAGTAGCAGGATTAGGGTCGTCATAGCAGACATTCAAGCCCATATTCTTTTGCCATGATGATCCCCACGGGGAGGATGTGGCCATGTTTCTAGAGAGATATTTTTGGGTAACCTCTCTATGCAAAATATTTCCTATTTTCCTCAATAATTTTTTTTCCTGTCCTTCTCTCCCTCTTTCCTTTCTTCCTTATTTCCTGTCCCAACATTTAACAATATCCTCTCACATTCTCTATCCTGCAACGCTGTGTGTTACACATGAACGTCAAAGCGAAAACCCAACCTCCAGGAATTGAACTTGTCTTTTTTCCCTGACCCACCCGTGGCCGGGCCTGATTAGATCAGTGATCTCAGCTGGGCTTTAAAATATATACCCTCCTTTTCTAGATTGGCTTGTGACTTACCGAAGATATTTTAGGTGACTCGCCATGTATTTATATAATCTTGTTTCACACGAAAGAGAGTTTTGAATAAAACCATAACCATCTCCATAATTGGGGGGGAAAAAAAAAAAGCAGTCAATACAAAGGAGTCCTCCAAAATCTACTCTACAACCCTCGGGGATCCAGACCGCTCACATCAACTTTCTCCAAATTAAATTTCAAAAGACATAAGGGCCAGATTGGCAAGGGGCCCAGCATCCTTCGTTTGTGTCAGCTTAGAGTCTGTCCTCTTGGACACCTGAAAGCCAGTCTTCGTGTCAGCCAGCCTGCGGCCCCATGGCCACGATGCCTCTTTGATTCTTCAAAGTGCTTTGAAGGCCCTGATCCCCTCCATCTGCCTGTGAGATATTGCTGGCCCCAGGCCTCCATGGTCCATTAGGAGAACACAGTCCCCCAGCCAGATGGAATTCAGCCGTCCACCCCCAACAGAACTGCGAAAACCCCTTCTCTTCCCAGTCCTGGGGACTTCGTCCCCGGGAAGGGGCCCCTCCTGCTTACCCTCTGGAGACACCGGGCGGCCATTTGGCACCTTCCACTTTGCAACGCAACTTTGCTTTTGGCTGGAACGATACCAGCTCAACACGGGGGCTCTTGGCTTTGTGTAGGTGACGAGCTATTAACAGCTATGCGTCTCTCCAATTAATAAGAAATGTTTTAATTGTTTAAAGATAAATGCAGCGTGTTTGTTTGTCAGTTGAAATCTTGATCAGCTGGGGTCCTGCGGGAAACAGATGACACACTCCAGGGACGACTGACGAGAAGAGAACTACTTACAGAATGGCGGACAGGGTTAAGGGGACCATGAAGGTTGCTGACGCACCCCAAGTACTAACAAACGTGGGAAACCATTACCGCCTTACAATTAGAGGGGCAGGTGGAGGGCCCTGTTCTTGGAACCCAGAGACACCTACAGCTGTAGGGGAGGAGCTACCTAACTAACGCTAGTGTTGATAAAGGAAACTGTGGCTTGGCACGGAGGTAGGGAGGGGGCGAAATACGTTTCCTGCCCTCTCGCCTCCAGCCCTCTGACTTCCTGTCAGTGCCTCACATTGGCCTGACCCAACTAGAAGCCAGAGGTTGGGTGACCCCACTGATGCGGCACCGTACGGGTCAGCCTCCAGACACAGAGAAGGACAGAGAGGAGAGGAACATGGGCCCGGAAGAGCAAGCCGAGGCAATCACCAGGAGAACATCTTTTAATGCAATAGAAAATGCACAATGGGTGAAAAGATTGCGTATTAAGGAAAATAAAGGATTGGAGCGCCCGGGTGGCTCCGTCAGTTAAGCGTCTGACTTCGGCTCAGGTCATGATCCTGACCTGAGTCCGTGAGTTTGAGCCCCGCATCAGGCTCTGGGCTGACAGCTCAGAGCCCGGAGCCCGCTTCGGATTCTGTGTCTCCCTCTCTCTCTGCTCCTCCCCTGCTTGCACTCTGTTTCCCTCTCCCTGTCTCTCTCTGTCTCTCAGAAATAAATATTAAAGAAAATAAAGGATGGGTGCTGGTCAGTAGAAAAGGTAAGAAGGGACGAATTGAGTCATGAGGGTCAAGGGAGCCCCTCTCTTCCTGGCTGCTTCCCAGAGAGAAATCCTAGAAGTTGTAGCTAAAGAAATCCTGTTCTCACTATATCCATGTGAAGAAGAGACCCTTCCCCAAATGAGCTCACCTTCCAATCCACCATTAGAAATGTGAGCTTCAGTTACTGGGTGACATACCTTCAGGCCATCTATAATCAGGCCATCAACCCCCAAATGTAAAGACTAACGTCTTATACTTGCCCGTTTTGTGGCTGGGGAAGGGAAGAAGTGGTCTGGTTACCTTCTACCTCATAGCAAATCACTCCAAAACTTGGTGGAAAACAACCATGACTTATTATTTCTCACAATTCTCTGGGTCGGCAAGGCTCAGCCGGGGCCACCTTAGGCTCCGTGCCACAGAGCTGAGGTCACTCCTATGGCTGCATTCAACTGGGAGCTCAGTGGAGGTGGGAATGACCAAGGTGGCCTCTCAACGTCCTTCTGGCCATCTAACCTGGGTTTCATCACAGCATAGATAAGAAGATAAGAAGAAGATATCTAAGAAGAGAAATCCCAGGACGCAAGTATCTATCCAACTTCTGCTTGCACCTTGTTTGCTAATGTCCCATGGCCCGAAGCGGGTCACGTATCACATGCCCAAACTCAAAGGCATCGTGGGAGGGGACTACAGGAGGACACAGATGCAGAGGGGGATGGTCAGTCGTGAGGGGCCACTGATGTCAGCCCACCACAAAAAGTGAGATACCCTGGTCTCTGAAGAGTGGGAGGGCTCATCACCAAAGTGAAATGGTGTCGAAAGGAATCAAGACATCAAAGCCGGCCAGGGTCATCGGTTTTCTTAGTTTTATGAAGGTAAACGTAGGACGTGCTCAGAAGCTTGTTACCGTGACCGCGGGCAGTGCTGCTTCCGTGTTTCGTGAGGGTTTGACCTGAGGCAATAATGCAATTCTTTGCCCAGGAGAGTCATTGCTGGAGCTCTCGGTGGGGCCGGCTCGCTCCCTAGGTTTGGGGAGAGGGAAAGAGGTGTCTGGGGGAGGGAGAAGGGGTGACCGGAGGAAGCAGGAGGATGGAGCTCAAGGTCATAGTGCACGGGCTGAGGAGTCGGCACACAACTAGAGCCCAGCTCATCACCTCCAGCCTCGGACCTAGGAAAATGGAGCTTAATGGAAATAACAGCTTCGCTAAGTTTGACAACATCTGAGACATCTATCTAACCATCGGGAAGCATTCTGTTCATAAACAGTTTGTAATCTTGAAGATTCTGAGTTTGGAGGGGACCTCCCCCCCCCCCAAGAGTAGTCCCCCTCGGTTGTGAGGTAATGTCACTTTGCTCCTCTCTCCTCCCAACCAGGTTAAGGATAGTGGCTATGGGGGGTTCTCATATTGACTCGCTAACGATAAACCTGAAGGGGGTCTCAGATGCACGTGTGGACAATCCCTCTGTGCTGGAAAAGCACCCTGTCTATTCGTGGGGTGGGGGTGCAATCTGGAGCCCACTCGGGTCTTCTCTGGGTCTCTCCCTAGTGCCCCTTTCTGTTCCATGTCCCAACATAGCCTCGTGCTTTCTATTTGCCCCAGAGTATCGGGTGCAAAGTCAAATGTGTAAACATATAAACCGTAGCTATGAAGGATGCAGATTGAAAATCTTCAGATTTTAAAGATCCAGCTGAAGGCCAAATCAAAATAATCCTTTTCAGGCACCGCCTCCCGGGACAATTTATCAGCCACATATGGAAATCCGTCTTTTTATTTCATATTTACCAAAGCCAAGACTAAAAACCGGCATTGACGACCTTGATCACTAACCTTACTTACCTGAATAGCTCTTAATTCTATTATTCAAATCCACCTGCAAAGGAAAAAATGATTGACCTACAAGCACTAAAGGCAACCCTGAACAAGAATTTAAAAAATCGATTTGGAAAAAAAAAAAAAAAGATCGATTTGAAAAAAATTTTTTAAACAATTTTTTTAATGTTTATTTATTTTTGAGAGAGTACAAGTGGTGTGGGGTGGGGGGGGGGGGTTGTTGCGGCAGAGAGAGGAGGGGACAGAGGATCTGAAGCAGGCTCTGCGCAGACAACAGAGAGCCCGATGAGGTGCTCGGACCCACGACCCGTGAAATCGTGACCTGAGACGGAGCCAGACGCTCCACAGACTGAGCCACCCAGGCGCCCCGAAAAATATTTTCAGTGAGGATATATATCACTGTTGGAATGTCTAGAGCCTTGTAACTTGTCTGGTTCAATAGGGATGACATACATTTATGTCTTCAAGTTCTAGCATGTCTGTCTAAATACAGACTTTTTCTTTACCTTAAGCCACGTTTTAGTAAATGCTAAAAGCTCTGTGTCAGGCAGCCTCTAAAAGCCCCATCATACTCTCCACCTGCTAGTATCTGCATCCTCGAGCGAGGGCTGGACCTAGTGACTTGCTCCTAGTACACGGAATACAGCAAAGGAGGTGGGATGTCACTTCTGAGATTAAGTTACAAGAAGAACGATTTCTTTTCTTGCTTATGAAAGCTACCCCGTGGAGACGCCAATTTGGCAAGAGACGGAAGGAGGCTTCCGGTCAACAGCCAGGGAGGGTCTCGGTCCAATCGCCTCTGGGGACCCGAATTCTGCCGACGACCACGTGAGCGAGCTCAGACGTAGACCTTCCCCAAGCAAGCCTTGTGAGAGATCCTAAGACAGAGGATCCAGCTACGCTCTGCCCAGATTCCTGATCCACAGAAACTGTGGGCTAATACACGCTGCTGTTCCTAATGAATAATAAGTGTGAATTATAGTCAATGTAAAGGTTGCCTTAAGACACTTAGTGCAGGGGTAATTTGTTGCATAGTAGTAAATAGTTAATACAGGATCCCTAGCATGGTATAATCAAGGAAAGAAACATTTCTTTCTGCTGTCCTCTGCCTGTAAAGAGCATTATTCCAATACATTTATATAAAATTTAAAATAATTGAGCTTTCTTTCATAGTTCAAGATTTTAAAATGCAAATGAAGGAACCCTTTAAAGGAGCTAACCAACCAGGGCAACAATTCTCCCAGGAAGTTCTGGTAAACTGGATGATGGCCACCTACAGCAATGCCCACTGTTGGTAATGTAGAATGTTAAAACTCACCTTTGGGGCAAAGACCAATTTTGATTCCATGCATCCCTTTTAAAATTTCCACTTCCTCTTGAAAGGGAAAGCTATTTTTCGCTAACTTCATCTTGTAACATTAAAAAAAATCAATTTTCACCAATAGAACACCCTGGAATGCCTTCCAGAGAGGATATTAATTATCGCAATCACATAAACAGAACCGTATCTGCTCTGAACAAGTCTTTATTTCATGCTTGAGATCATTTCCACAACCTTTGGAGACAACCCTTTTATTTTCAGGAGTAGTTCTAAGCCTGTGTCCCTGTTGAGAGAAGATCACGGCGGTCCGCAGCCAGTAGCTTCTTTGTACGAGCCTTTCTTCCCTTCTCTGTCCAGGAAGTTCACTCAGCTGAAGCTATCTGGTGTGACAGTGAGGCAGCTGGATGAAGTCATGGTCATCATTCAGCCTGAATCCAGCCCATGATGGTTTCTCACAGGTTTGGTGAGTGACTGTCCACGGAAGGAAAGTCTTGCCATCTGAAGGGAATTGTATTTCTTGGGTTGCGTCTTGGAAGACAGATACAAGCTAAGCTTCTCTCCCACCCTTTATTTCACTAATGGCTCACT
Source organism: Panthera pardus (assembly GCF_024362965.1). NCBI lineage: Eukaryota > Metazoa > Chordata > Mammalia > Carnivora > Felidae > Panthera > Panthera pardus. The sequence goes on from NW_026526843.1 coordinate 86,672,766, forward strand.
AAATAAACCGAGTTTTAATGACAGAGTGATTCCCCTACAGGTCTTAGAGTTTGTCAAAAACATCCAGTTTATAAACTCAAATCAAGGAAGTTTACATTATGGTTATGCGTCTTGGCAGATTATATGCAAAAGAGAAAATTACAGACGTGAGGCCTCTCATAGAGCGTGCAGCTAGAGTTCAGATTGTGCCAACATTTCCCCTGCAACCCATAATTCTAAGCGTCAAAGTGGGAACCGAAATAGAATATCCCATAGGGCTCTGGCCATTTCTGAGAAGGGTAGTTTGGTGATTTTCCCAATTCACACTTGGATGTGCATCTTTACGCACGTAGGAACAAAGATCAGATTTCAAGAGGACTCGGTCAACTTTGAGTTAGAGATGAAACTCCTGATTTCTACTGATGTGAGTCTGGCGATTTGCATTTCTGGCAGTCACCGACACTGCCAGGCCTTCTGGGCCAGCCACGGTGGGAAATTTCTACGGTTTTCTGTCAAATTTCTTGTATGAGAACTTTTGAGAAGAGCTAAGAAATCTATTTCACTGAGGAAGCTGAAGCCTGATGTGGAATTATTTGGGGCTGCATCGGGGTAAATAAAAGATCTCTGGGACCTGAAGACCTCTCTCTGCTGTCCTGAATTTAGATAAACGAGATGATCAAGGCCAATGGGGTAGTAGATTGGATTTGTATTCCTAATTCTTAACTCCTTTCTTGTAACAGAATTACACATCCACACCCTTTGCCGATGGGGATTTGCAGTGCCTCTTGGGAAGGAAAGATTATCCCTCACCCATTGCCTTTGGCCTTAACCATGTGACCCGCTTTGGCTAATGGAATGTAGGTAGAAGTGAATGGGTGTCAGCTCCCAGCTGACATCGTTAAGAGGTATTGTGCATTTCCACTCATTCCTTTGTGTGTGTGTGTGTATATGTGTGTGTGCCCCAGGTAGCTGCTGGCCCCAGAGAAACAGGGGGCGAACCCGAACCCGAGTCAAAGCTTGGAGCTGAGCGCAGCTGACCTATAGCTAGTTCAGAACTAGTTTCAGAACTGTAGCTAGTTCTGAAAATCTGGAAGATTTTCAGATCCCCGAGCTAGGAATCAATGCGAATAGTTATAAATCATCAAGTTCTGGAGTCGTTTAGAACACAGAATTATTTTGGCAGAGTCCTGATTAATGCACCTGGGACCGTCCGTCTTTCATGTGCAAATGGTAGGATTTTAATTCTACCTGAAGCCGCCGCTTGTCATCCTTTACTTCTAGCCCCTCATGGGAGCATCAAATCCATGTCAGTGAGATGACAAAGTCCTAAGGTAGAAATGTTAGGTGATAGAGTCAGGGCCCAACCTCAAATCTCTATATTTCCATGTCATGATAAAATACAGCCTTAATTTTTTTCCGGTTTATTTATTGATTTTGAGAGGGAGAGAGAGAGAGAGAAAGAGAGAGAGAGAGAGGAGGAGGGAGGGGCAGACAGAGAGAGGGAGAGAGAGAGAGAGAGAGAGAGAGAGAGAGAGAGAATCCCAAGCAGGCTCCACACTGTCAGCAGAGAGCCCGATGTGGGTCTTGAACCCACAAACTGTGAGATCGTGACCTGAGTTGAAATCAAGACAGAGCCACCCAGGCACCACCCCGCCCCCCCCATCCTTAATTTTATTTAGAAAACACTTTCCACTCAAGAAATCATATGTCATATCCACATAAATGTTGGATATACAGTGTAGTAAAAAAAAAAACAAAAACAAAAAAAACTAACCAAGATGATCTATAGACAGATCAAGCCAGGAGGCATCAAAATGATGGCGTCCTAGTTCCAGAAATTCCTCCTAGGACATTTTCTCATCAGCCCAGACATAATATATATATTTTTAAACATGAAGCAGGTGTCTGCTTCCTGAATTCCAGTGCTGGATGGGCGAGACAGGAAGAAAAACATTCTGTTAGAGATTGAATGTTGATCTGGCCTACCTCATAGTCACCACTTATACAATCTCGGTTACAAAAATAACCGTTAGCTCCCCGTTTCTGTCTCCGTGCAGGCCTGGAGAGTAAGAAAGACCGTCATCTTACCATCTCTCTGAAGATCTTCTACAGTGGACAGAGTCGGGTGGAACAAATGTGATCCTACCTGGAGATGGCACGTTGGCCCAGAGGATCTTTGGCAAGTCTTCATTTCAGGGTCTTCTACGAAACGTCTGGTCCCGTCAGCTGATTTGCCACTTCTCCGCTTCCGTAAATCCACGGGCGCATTGTCTCAGAGTGTTCCAGTGCCGTCTCTCTACCATAAACATAGCTTATAACCTTTCATTGCTTGGCTTTTTCCTACAGGGTGTAAAAGATTTAAGGAGGCACGGGCGTGCGTTGCTGTGACTCAGCGTTCAGGCGGCCTGAACTTGTCCCTGGTCCTGGACTTCTGGGGGTCGACACGTAGAGAGAGAGAGAGAGACCTGGGGGACCTGACTCCCACAGATGCCCAGTCTCTTCCCGTCACAGGCCCACAAGGGGTCTAATTACGAAGAACTTTCCCTCACTGTGTCATGACTGCAGTACGGGGAACCCCTAACCCCAGGAGAATGGTCTGTTGGGCTCGGGCTTCCCCTTTGAACACAGGCCTGGATGTCTGGGAAGCATGAGGGCAGGAGGAGTGCAGCGAGAGAAGTGCACAAAGAGAAAAACAAAAAAAGATTGAAGGAAAAGAGTTCCAAAAGACGCTCACTTTTTCATCACGAAGCTGGTTTGAGCTCCTTTCGGGGGAAGCTCCATCAATGAAGAGTCTTTACGCGCTCAGGACATATTTCCCTGGAAGGAGGCGTGACATAGGAGACTGAGTCCCTTTCTCTTGGCCCCATGTGCCCGCCTTGTCGCCCTCTGCCTACGAATAGAGCAATAAATAAGCACACCAATGACAGTGGGCAATCATGAATTATAAAAAATTCGACTAGCCTTCCCGGCCACATCCTCCACCGACCCCCCCCCCCCCACCCCCCGGCCAGCATCCCCCAACCCAGACCTCAGCTCCCACAATTCCACACTGATCTTGTCAATGGTTGGCACTTCCCTTCCTTCCATAGTATGTAGGTGTATCAGTCAGAGTTCTAGCAGGAAAAGAGTTGACACACTCACAAAAGGATAATGGAAGGAGGATTTATTGACAAAGTTGGTACAGGGGAGCCACAAAGGATAGTGCAGTAACCTGTAACCGGGAGTCACCAGGTTTTTGCTATAGGGCTCGGCCCGAAGGTTGCCGGAATTTGGAAAGAGTGAGTCTTGGAATCGTCAGAGAGGTGGCCACCCGGAAAAGGTGGTTTGCAGATGTAGCCAGCCAGAGGGAACGCTTCAAGGAGGGAGCCAGGAGCATAAATACCCTGACCTCACTTTCCTTTCTCCCCGATCATCTGTAGGTGTTCTCTGTTGGCCAAACACGACTGGGAGCCAGAGGGGATGGGAGCCCCGGTAATGGAGTCCAGACGCGCAGGGTCCTGGCAGAGAGCAGGGAAGACAATGGCAGAAAAGTGGAGCTGAAGGGGCGCCTGGGTGGCTCAGTTGGTTGAGCATCCGGTTCTCGATTTGGGCTCAGGGCAGGATCCCGGGATCACAGGATCAAGCCCTGCATCGGGTCTCGGCGTGCAGCCTGCTTAAAATTCTCTCTTTCCCTCTGCCCCTCTCCCCTGCGCGTGCGTGCACGCACGCGTGCTCTCCCTCTCCCTCTGAAAATAAATAAACTTAAAAAAAAGTGGAGCTAAAGGAACCCAGGGGGAATATGTGACCAGTAGATTCTTTCATGCATCCTGACTGTCCGCAGGTCCTTGGACACATGTGGGCACATAAAATGCCTCTCAACCAGTTGGTTACTCGAGGCTAACTCATGCCTGGTAGTACGATTTTTCACTTTTCAATTATTGATGCTGCTTTAAATCGTGTGACTAATCCTATAGCTCTTTTGAATACATTTGCTTACCAATCTCCCCCACTTTCTGCCAGATATTTTACTTCGGGGAGTGGGTGAAGATTATGTGGTTTAGGATGTGAAACCGGGCCATCCTGGCCGGGACCATAATGTCGTCCTTCAACTGACAGGCATCCCAGAGATGCCTGGGGATAAATTAAGGTTTTCCCTGACACTGCTAGGGAATGCATGTTTTGTGTTGCTGAGCCTGGTAATAATCACACAAAAATTGTAGAAGACTTAAATTTTAGATTTTTCTTTTGTACATAGAAGTCAATATTCCCTCTGGATAACGGCACAAAAACACATTTAGATATCTCATCCACCGCGTTCGAAGCCTTGATAAATGTGGAGAGAAAAGCCCTGAGGTTCCCTTTAAATAAATCAGGGAGGGATGCCTCGGTGGCTCAGTCGGTTAAGCTTCCAACTTTGGCTCAGGTCACGATCCCACCATTTGTGAGTTCGAGCCCCGCATGGGGCTCTCTGCTGTCAGCACAGAGCCCGCTTCGGATCCTCTGTCTCCCTTTCTCTCTGCCCCTCCCCTGCTTGCACGTGCATGCTCTCTCTCTATTTCCACCTCTCTCCGTCTCTCTTTCAAAAATAAACATTTAAAAAAAATTTAAAAATCAGGGAAACAAGAGCTCACACTCTTTTCTAGGACAAAGTTGAGTCAGGCAGACACCTAACTCTGTTCCCTTTACCTCCTGCATGATAATAATACGATCATATCTGTGAATGACCCCTAGAAATATACGACAGGTAATGGGCAAACACTGCTGAGTTCACCATCTACTGTGATAAATATGCTACCGCAACGGGACTGTCCCTTGTCTCCCTGCTTGAGAGGTTCAGCATTGTTAGATGTCGACATCAGCAGACGGGATAAAATATCATATTTGAAATTGGAGTCGGGGTGGGATTAAACTGGAGGAAGTAAAAATGTATTAAGTGTCATACTTTGTACATACAGACTATTCTGAGGTCCTGAGGCAGTCTCTGTACGTGTGATATCCATAGAAGATGTCAGGCATCACTGAGGAAATGATGGTCAGTATCGGGGGACGTCCAGGTTGAGAATTTCTATGACGAGTAGGAAATGTATTCATTGGCATTTGCTCTTGAAGCGTGTCTTGAGTACCTGTGTCCCCAGCATTGTCCTATCTAGCAATGGGCGACACCAAAGGAGCAGACTCCACGCTTGCCCTAAGGAGACAAAGGAGAAGCTGGTGGTCAGGAAACATATTGACAAAATGGATTGGGGACAGGGATGCATGTAAGAGATAGAGTCATTCTTGCCTCAGAAATGGAAAGTCCGTGTGAGTCGGCTATGCCAAGAAAAGGTATTGGGATCGGTGGATGTTGATGGCACCAGGTACATGGGTAGGGAGGGGTTGCAAGAAAATGTGCGCGTTTTTAAAAAAATTTTTTTTTCAACGTTTTTTATTTATTTTTGGGACAGAGAGAGACAGAACATGAACGGGGGAGGGGCAGAGAGAGAGGGAGACACAGAATCGGAAACAGGCTCCAGGCTCTGAGCCATCAGCCCAGAGCCCGACGCGGGGCTCGAACTCACGGACCGCGAGATCGTGACCTGGCTGAAGTCGGACGCTTAACCGACTGCGCCACCCACGCGCCCCTGTGAGCGTTTTTATACACGCGTGTGCATTGTGTAAAAAATGCGACCCAATGGACAGCCCTGAGAGCTGTCCCTTTTCTCATTCTTCGTCACTATTTCCTTATATTTCTTTCACAGGGGCTGTGCTAGCCCTACACTCATACAAAAAGAAATTGAGTACCACGGGAAGATTAAGGGCTTGTTTGTTTTGTTAAAAAAAAAAAAAAAAAAAAGGTTCCGGATGGCCATATTCTTTCCTTCATGCAAGCCAAGGGAACATTTCTCAACACTTACCCCATGCCAACCACAAGTCCTAAATCTGATTTTCCTCTGAATCCAATTTTTAAAGAAGGTGCCTGCCTTGAGGTGGATCCTTGAAGCAAGAATTAATTGGAAAAAGAAATGCAAATAATAAGACCGTATAATTTGGGAGCTAGGGATGGATGGCTAACGTATATTTTGTTTTAACAGATATAATCTCTCAAATAACAAGTGAGCATTTAAGGGAAACATAGCGCCGTCTTTTGTAGGACCTCGATGAATTCTAGCTCCTTCCTTTAGCATGAGTGAGTCACTTCAAGGGTCTGAAACTTTGCCATATGAGATGATCTTCGGCAGATAAACAATCCAGGGCAGTATACCTGGACCCATGTGTAGAGTCCTTCAGTACACAGAGGGATTTTTCTGTATTTAATGGTCACTCTCCGCTGATGGCAGAACTCTCAAGATAGTGGAACATCTTTCCTAGCAACGAGGGAGGAAAGGTCCTCAGTTTTGTAGAGGATCGGGACACCCAATGGAAGGGAAAACAAAATGGTGAGTACATAGACGATTTGTATCACTACAGTCCTCTCTCAGTTATGAGTGGCGAATTTTAGATAAGCACGAAGGGGGTAGGGGTGCAGACTAAGTTACTCTGCTGAACAACACCTTGTGGATTACAAAATATTTTCCCTACACATTTGGTGCCTCTCACTGATTCAGGCTTTCTCAAATTATTGGGGTAGAGTTTCTAAAGTTAAGACAACAAGTGTGTGCCTTAGGCTGATCCAGAACCGGCAGGTGGACAAGGTTAGAAGCAGGTATGTGTTTATAAACATATAATCAGATAGGAGGCAGATAACGTGTTTCCTTCATGCAGAAGAGCACATTCCTAGGAGGAACCGGGGTGCCGCATCCCATGGGTACCTTGGAGAAACAGCTGTGATCAGCAAGACTGAGCCGGGCGGAAACGTTTTCGGTGATGAGTGGGTGCCCAGCAATGTAGCAGCTAGAGTTGGAGGCCACGATCATTCCAACCCCTGCCTTGGCTGGTCCCTTGACCTTGTCCAGGCAACACGCTGGCTGAGTCTCACAAGTGAGATTTCAAACCCAGATGTTCTTCTGAACTTTCGCTTTAAAAGGTTCGTCCTGCCCTCTGTTATTCTACAAAAATGAGTCTCCAATAATCATTTGATAGGATTCAGCAAAAGCAGCCAGGAGAAGATAGGGAGGGGACGATGAACACATTTGTACTAAAGATCATGAAATCATGTGATGATAATATTCAGATAGTTCATAGACTATTCCAGAATTTCCCTTCCTACCCGTATACTGTTTTGAAATGAATAGTCCAGAGATTGCACGGGCTGATTATGTGGGCCACTTCGAGGCCTTTCTCTCACAGACTTGAAGCTCTTGGCTGAGGGTCTTTTGAAAACCTGCTTCTTTCTTATTATTTTTTTTAATGTTCATTTATTTTTGAGAGAGAGAGAGAGAGAGAGAGAGAGCGTGAGTAGGGGAGGAACAGAGAGAGAAGGAGACTCAGAATCTGAAGCAGGCTCCAGGCTCTGAGCTGTCAGCGCAGAGCCCCACGCGGGGCTCGAATTTCCTAACCGCAAGATCATGACTTGAGCGGAAGTCGGATGCTTAACCGACTGAGCAACCCCCCCCAACCCCGGGCGCCCCTGAAAAGCTGCTTCTGAGGCTCATCAAGCCATGTGCTTCAGGTCCTGCTCGTGGGCAGTTTCTATAGCAATAGCCCTCAGAGTCCAGTATCTTACGACTCTGTGTTATCATTACGGGCCTTCAGAAAAGTGAAGGAAGCACACAGTTTATCAGAAGGCGGCCTTTTGCCCCATCTCCTGAAGCTGGGCCATGGGCTGCCAGAACCAGCCTCCGCCCACTCGTTCCTTTGGGAATTTTGGAATTATTTGTAACTAAGTAATATGCTTTTCTTGGCTTAGGAACCACTAATTGCTTATTTTCCTTGGTGCTTTGCAAATCTGACTAATGTTGACTCAGGTAGATATTATAAAGTTATTTATGCGGCGGGGGTGACAATTACTTGCAAATACCCTTATAGTGAGAGTGAAGCTTTAGCGAGTGGGTACAATTCAATTATCTAGGTGATGATTGCTGGGTAATGATTGCTCCCTCTCCTTTAAAAAAAAAAAAATGTTACGACTTGTTCTTGATGCAGATGGTGTCCTGAATTTCACCTCCCCAGCTCATTACACAGGGCCATCGATGTGAAAAACGGAGACAAAGGTAATTTATATTTCTTTTTGGAATACAGCTTTGTGATGGCTGGACTGCCCCCTTTACAATCATTTATATACGGAACACATATTGCGTGGCACCAAGCTCATTGAAAAAAAGCCAGTGGCTCATTGAAAAAGAAATCTACAGTTTCTAGAAGTAGACAATGGGCTACAAGTAGTAGATAGATGAATTTAGTGGTTAATTCATTGCCAGCCCGTCCTTGCTGTTCCCCAGCAGGCTACACCGTTACTTTTAGAAAAGATACATACTTTAGTGCAAAGTAATTGACTTTTCCTCCGGGTAATAGCAAATTATTTTTCCCCACCCAAGATTTTGGCTTGTAGCTCAAAATATTTTAAAACTGAGCTTTACTACCAGTCACGGTTTCCACAGGAAACTACCTCTCTGGTAAAAATAACTTACAACACACATTTTTTTCGTACAGCACTACCCATCCACATTGATTTTCATTTTAGCTTATTTCCACCCCCCCCCCCACTCCCCTAACAGGGAATTTGAAAATAGTATTTCCTCGGGAAAATTACTTGGTGGGGGGGGGGGGGGGTTGCGAACAACCCAACCTGTGGTATTTTTTTAAGTTTCGGAAAAGCTGAATTCACAGGCAGTAGACAGAAACGTGAAGGTATTTAAGATTAATGTCGCGCCAGATTCCCTCAGTGTAAGACAAAAAGAAAAATGTAACTGGAATAAGAAGGATGTGTGAGTGGGTGTGTGGGGAGGGGTGGTTTCTAGGGACACAATTTTGGTGGGAAGGAAAGAGCCCCCACAGCGCTCTTCTGCAATGTGGCTTTGACGCTCCCCCCCCCCCCCCCCCGTCATGAGTGGGGACTATGCACCCCCTTCCCATGAGACCGGATGTGCTGTTGGAACTAGTTCAACCAACAAAATACGGTCGAAGTGGCATTAGAAGGGCATTCGAGGTTAGGTCATGAGAGACGACTCAACTGCCATCTTGCTCACAAGCATGAGCCTCCATAGTTGCGGACTGACTGACTCCCCGGAAGTCCCCAGGCTTGGCCCGCGTGGCTAAGCCCGAGTTTGAGGGGTGATTTGTCTTCCAGCAACAGCGGCTGGCACCCTGGCTCAGGATGCGGCACCTGAGTGGGGATGGAGAGGGGCGGGAGAGGCGGAAAAGGAGGCTCATGTTTCTCGGACTTCCCTATTTTCACCATATTTCCTCAGGGCCCTTCCACCTCCGCATCTGGTTACCACAGAGTCGGCTCCTTTATTCCTCCACTCTGGCTTCCTTCAAAGGCAAAGGCCCTGCCTTACAGTGGCTCCGTGACCCTCCATGAGGCCTCAAGTGGCTCCCAGGGCTGAGAGAACCAAAGAACCATGCTTTACCAAGCAGCTGAGGCACTTGCACCTGACCTGCTTGAGGAAGGAGCAGTCCCTGGCCTCAAGGGGCTCATAAGTCCTTGTAAGAGAAGTCCGGCGTAAACCAATTTATAGTTGCCTCCAGGCACTAGTTGGAGGTGGGACCACAGAGGGGTCAGGCGCAAGATGGCGGACTGCATTCTGTCCTAGCCTACGCAGCTCGCCACAATTCTCTCTCCATCTCCTCCTCCTTCTCAGACCACTAATTAAATTGCTTGTTCCCGAACGTGATGAGGTGCTTTAGATTCTCCAGTCAATTTCAAAACTCCAAACTGGAGGGGCGCCTGGGTGGCTCCTAAAGCCTCCGACTTCGGCTCAGGTCATGATCTCACAGCCCGTGAGTTCAAGCCCCACGTCGGGCTCTGAGCTGACGGCTCAGAGCCCTGGAGCCTGCTTGGGATTCTGTGTCTCCCTCTCTGTCTGCCCGTCCCCCGCTCATGCCCTGTCTCTCTCTGTCTCAAAAATAAAATAAAAACATTTAAAAAAAATTTTTTTTAATCTAAAATGGAGTTTATATCTAATTCCCAGACAACACCTGGGGAGCAAAGGGTGATCCAAACAGATCTGATGCAACAAATACTCAGGCAGGCATTCCTCAGCTGAGATCAACTCATTTCCGAAGTCTTTTTTTTTTTTTTTATCTCTTCCTTCCCTGCAGGCAGTCCTATTTCCTTGCACAAGAAACAAGACATGGTTGTTGAACTGAGTTAAACTTAGGTGTAACTAGTATGTTTACAGAGTTATATAATCCCTTCACCGTAACCGACAAGTGTAAGATTATGAGAATAAAGCCGGAACTCTCTAAACTTGGTTTATAAGAGAAGGAAAGGCTGCATATGGGATGGGGATGCTAGACAGAGATTGATGATGGTAAGGACTGGTGAAAATGTGTTTTGAAAATTAAAATACGTTCCACATTTTTTTTTTTTTTGAAGCCCCAAGCAGGCCTTTTCAAACTTAAACTCTGTTTGCACTGGGTAAAGTGCGACTTCCTGTTTTGAAGAAAAAGTTCCAGAAGGTTCCTAAGGCCTCTCGGGGACTCACTCATCTCCTACCAACACAACATTTGAACAATTTTAAATGTAAATTAGGGAAAATGTGGATTGGATTTCATCTGAAACCCAACTTAAGGGAGAGAAAGAAACAAAATAGATTTGAAAATTCTTGCCACCATTTGAGAGCTCCAGACCCACGTCAGTTTCCATTATCTTCCACCAGCAAGAGGCCGGGCAGGACAAAGCCTATCAGTTTGCTTTCCCTGACCTCACTGTAAACAAACACCCACTTAGGGCTCATCTCCCCTCCTCCTTGGGGCCAGCGACAGTCTCTCTGAACTGGTGCAAGATTTTGAAAACAGAATACAGGTTTGCCCTCCCTGTCCAAAAACAGGGATACCTTAGGACACCTCTTGCCAGCAGATGCACAAAATAAATCGAGATAAAGCACAAATGCTCCTAGACACGGTGCAAAGCTCTGGTGGCTGGATGCTGAGATCCTGGGTATAGCCGCCGGGGAAGGAGCTTGGAGGGACCACTCTAGCTACTCAGGGCGGGCGCCGCCTCTCTAACAGCTCAATAGCAAGACAAATGCCGAACACTGTTTTTGCTTTGCAGCTTTTTTCCTAAAAGCAAAAATTCCCTTTGGACTTCTCATTAGCAAAAACAAGTGCCAATGTAGCTGTTTTTGTAAAAGCAAAGTGATGTGCTGCAAACTGGGTTAGGTACGATTGCTTTACGACGAAGGTGTCAAAGTTTCTTAAAATAATTACTGTGCTTACCAGAGATGAAAGTGTTTTCACCTATTCCTGTTTACCCTGTACTGTTTTCCTCAACACGTTCTTTCTGCAGAGAAAGGGCAGAGGTTAACGTCAGCCGGAGCCAGATTCAATCATCATGAATTAATGGACTCCAAATCAATAAAACCTTACTGCATTTGATGGAGAAATTTTGTATGTTTGAATTTAATTATCTGACGTGGGAGCACTTTGCTAGTACTGAATTCTACTAATGAAATAATTTTTTCATCGCTTCTTATTTACACACGCTTAGACGTTCTGTGTTAAATGCGACCGAAGGGCAGTTGGTTTATTCACGAGATCAGCTTTGAACTAAGAAAGGGCAATGTTGGAATGCCGACTGTGATTAAAGTATACTTCTGTGCATGTGGAGAGACAACACCAATGCTCATTAAATACTCACTGTACAGAATAACAGGAAATTATAAGGAGGAAAAGCTTCCTGATTTATTCTTATCTCCCTTCCTGGTATAGAAACCTTAGCTCTGTACCCCCCCCCCCCCCCATTAATTTAATGCTCTGGAAAAGAGATCTCACGTCCATCCTTATATCCAGTTCAGTAGTTTTATATCCAAACTTTTTCATGTGTTTAATCCATAAACACGAACCTGTAGAACAAATGGCTGCCACTGTCTTCGTAGAAAAAAAAAAAAAATCTCTTATTTTAAATTTTTTTTTTTTTAACGTTTATTTATTTTTGAGACAGAGAGAGACAGAGCATGAACGGCGGAGGGGCAGAGAGAGAGGGAGACACAGAATCGGAAGCAGGCTCCAGGCTCTGAGCCAACAGTCCAGAGCCCGATGCAGGGCTCGAACCCATGGACCGCGAGATCTTGACCTGAGCTGAAGTCGGACGCTTAACCGACTGAGCCACCCAGGAGCCCCAAAAATCTCTTATTTTATAACGATGCTCTAAGATCTCAGCATTTGGGGCTCCCGTAAAATGGAAAACATGGAGAGGCAGCAGGAAGTTGTGAAAGGGGCATGGGAATATGGAGTCAAAATGCCTGTGTTTGAGGGGCACCTGGGTGGCTCAGTTGGTTAAGCGTCTCTTAATTTCAGCTCAGGTCATGATCTCACTGTTCATGAGTTTGAGCCCCACATTGGGCTCTGCATTGACAGGGCGGAGCCCGCTTGGGGTTCTCTCTCTCCTTCCCTCTCTGCCCCTGCCTCACTCCCCGCCCCCCACCCCCGCTCAAAATACATAAATAAACTTAAAAAAAAAACAACAAAAACCTAGGTTTCAGCTACAACTGAACTTCTTACTGACATTCTCTGAAATAAGAAAAATAGCTCTATGAGGGGGTTCTTGGGAAGCTTGGAGAAAAAATTTAGCCAAGACTCCAGCGAATTATGAAAATGCTATTACAAACAGTAACTATTTATCGTATTGAGTTTTGTTACAGGTGTTGGACTGCGTCAGGGAAGATAATGCTTCTACTATTTTTGATCGGTGTGTTTCGGACTGTACCTCACTATCCTCAGTTAGGTCCTCTTGGCCTGGTTTTCAATGGCTGGTATTTGATCATGAAACAAAATAAATCTCATTCAAAAGAAACCGTTCACTCAAAGCTCCCTGATGCCATGCTTTATGGCATACATCATTGCGGGTACATCCAAATGGACCTCCGAGATGCCAACAGTGATGTCTGTTGGCAAAATTTACACTGAACGGAAAACCAATGTCATCTATTGACCGGGACCTCAACCCATATGTATTCGTTTGCCAGGGAGGCCATAACAAAGTGGTACAGACTGAGGGGCTTAAGCAACAGAAATGTATCGTCTCACAGTTGTAGAAGCTGGAAAGTCTGCGATCGAGATCTTGGCAGGGTTCGTTTCCTCCGAAGCCTCTCTCCTTGGCTTGCAGACGGCCACCTTCTCTTTGTGTCTTCACTTTGTCCTCCCCCTCTACGTGTCTGTGTCCGAATCTCCACTCCTGTTGCATTAGGGCCCAAACTGATGATCCCGTTGTGACTTAATTAACCTCTTTAAAGACCCTATTACCAAATCCTGTCACGTTCTGAGATACTGGCCGTTAGAACTTCAACATATGACTTTTGGGGGAAACGCAACTCAGCCATATATATGCCCATAACTTCTGGTCTATCTTAATGGGATGGAGATGACAATACTCTTAAGTGACTTCTCTTAATGCTTAAATAAAGGTAGTCTCTTGAGCGTGCTCTAGAAGCGGTTTTGACCACCAGAGGGCTCCTGTATTTATGCAATGAAACAATTAGAATGACGTGTTCCGAAGTAAATACGACGTGTATCATGAAAGTTAAATACTCGATGTCTGTGTTTCCTTAGTGACTCAACCTACTATTAATTAATAGCAACTAGTAATTAACCCGATGATAATGACAACGATGATGATACATTTATTGAGAGGCGATGATGTGTCCCTCACCGTATCGGGTACTTTACATAGATGATCCATCTCAAAGGTCTCGACTCCCCTGTTACTTACATTCGGTGTTTTTGTTACTTCAGAATCCCGACTGATGAATCTAAGGCTTGGCTAAATGGCGACACACAGCTGGCGAGAGGCCACATAGAAACATGAATCTCCAACATCATCATTAGCACCACTGGCACCTTATAGCCCTTGGAAGATAATTCCTGATTAGGTCTGAGAGGTTTGTGGACTTCCTGAAACACTATGCAACATTTGCCATCCTGTGAAGTTCAGCTCTGTTCTATAGTCTAGGAAACGTTGATTATATATACAAACAAGAGTCGAAGTGGCTCTGAGCTACCCTCTGTGTTTTTGTGTTTTCATTGCTTGATTGAGTCTCCATAGTCTGTCCTCTGAAAGCTTCTCTACTGGATGTATGACTTCCATTATCCTTTCAGTGTTATCACCTGTGTTGTCCTGAGTGGCTGAGTTTTCTTTCCCCATTGGTCAGGACTCTTGGTTGCAAGTGACAGAAACACAATTCAAACCGGCTTAAGACCCAGGAAGGCTGGAGCTGGCCCCAGGAACACCTAGAACCAGGGACTCGAATTCCATCAGGACCCTGGTTCATCTTTTCTCCATGTGTCCACTTCACTGACTTCTGCTACAGATGGGGTTTTTCCATCTGGCAGTAGCCTGGCCATAGGTGTTTTAGGTGTGTGTCCTCACAGCCTCGGGGCTTCCCTCTCAGCACTAGTTAGAAAAAACAAATCCAAGGAATGGGGCGCCTGGGTGGCCCAGTCGGTTAAGCATCTGACTTCAGGTCATGATCTCGCGGTTCGTGAGTTCAAACCCCACCTCTGGTTCTCTGCTTTCAGCGTGGAATCTGCCTCAGATCCCTCTCTCTGCCCCTCCCCTGCACACACACACTCTCTCTCTCTCTCTCTCTCAAAAATGAAAAAAAAAAGGAGAAAATTCCAAGGAAAAGACTCATTAGCCTGGCTGTAAGAATGCACCTACTTCTTGAGTAATCACTGTGTTCAGGGGAAAGTGGGACTATGGATGTCCAGGCCTCACTTATGGGCTCTCGTCTCTGACTAGGTGGATGGGATATCATGAAGAGTGGTCTGAAAAGAATCACATAGATGGGGTCGGGGAGGAGCAGCTCCCCCCTCCACCCCAAGGAAGAGTCACGCTATTAGTGGAAAAAAGTGGGGGGATGGGCCAACGAATGTATCTAAGATCCACCATGGTGGTGATTTTATTTTATTTTATTTTTCTAATGTTTATTTTTTTGAGAGAGAGAGAGAGAGAGACAACACAAGCAAGGCAGAGAGAGAATCCAGAGCGGGTTCCGTACTGTGAGCGCAGAGCCCAACCTTGATCCCACGAACCATGAGATCAAGACCTGAGCCAAAACCAAAAGCCAGCCACTCCATCAACTGAGCCACCCAAGTGCCCCTGGGATTTTAACAAACAGAGGCAATCCCTTCTCCTTCGTGACTCAGAACAGAGAGTGCAGCAGAACTGAGTGGCCCACAGGAACCCGGACTTAGAATTAAGTCCCAATTTTGCAGAATTGCTGGTTGTCATGCCCAGAAAAATTGGGCACTCTTTGTGAATTTTAGCATTTTGTCTATTTTAGTGCCCCAAAGGGCAGTTGTTTATTATATTTATTTATGGACACAAATGATTGGTATGGATGGGCTTATTTTTTTGTTGAACACATTCTTTAGTCCCTGAGGGTCATAGTGGCACACATGCCCACCTCCCCAAATGAAATGGCTGTTGGGACTTTGCAGTGAGACCTTGGACATAAACGCTCCTTCAGGGAAACGCCCTTAGCTTCCAGATCTTCCTTATTTCCTTCTCCTTCCTCCACCTCTAGCTATTTCAGGTCTTGGAATCTCCTCCTGGGAAGATTTCCTAGACCCTCTGGGCTTGCGTTAGGTCCTCTCCACTCCGCTTCTGGGGGTAATGGTTGGAGACGACCTGCTAGATCTTTCCGTTTTAGCTTTGCTTTTCCATTTGCTTTTGGCCAAGCCAGGCTTCACTCTAGCTTCTATAAATATAAAATTAGATGAATAATAAGCAGCTTTTCTCCAAGATTTATTGTATGCATGAAGCAATATGTGTGAGCCCATATGGTGGGAAGCTATATGCATAAGGGGCTCAACAAACGTCAACAGGAAATGCACGCGGTGGTAGAATAATATATAAGAATAATATAATTTTTTATTGAAAAATTACTAGATGTCAGCGTTGTGTTAATCACCCTATACACAGTTGAACCTGATAGGGACTGTAAACAATAGACATTATTATTTCCATTCCACACATGAGGTGACCAAATGTCCATTGTCACCCAGCTCGTAAGTTCCAGAGCGGGATTTGAACTCACTGACTCCAAAGCCTTAGCACAGAGCAAACTGTCAAGACTAAATACAGACGCAGTGTAGCCCTGTTATAAAGCTCTTCCCTGTCCTGTGCCTTTTGTTATGCTTAGCATCTACTTAGCTGGGCCCCCTCTTCTGTGAATGTTGTAATAATCGGAAGTTCTTCCTCACCGTAACCCATGTGGTTCTTTTTCTTCGTCTCTCTCAATAGCATTGAAACCAGAGTCTATTGTGGTATTATTTCATATCCCATCTCTTCTGACGGAAGTCTCCCAAAAACATTCTTAGATGTGTGAGGAAAATAATTAGGTCCAGACAGACTACAAACCAGCTTGGGCTTTTTTTTTTTTTTTTTAAATTTCCGAACATTATCTGAAATTAAAAGTTGGACACGAAGATGTAATATGTCCTATTCAGCATGACTAATGATTTTCTATGGGAAATGATTCCCCTGCCCCATCTGTTTGTGGCCGGAAGTTAAGTCCATCCTTGTTCCTGAGACTCTGACTTGGTGATTACCCAGCCTTCCTTGTCACATCCCTGGATCACCAAGGGAAAAGTGTTAAAAACGCTTCACATTTTTATTTCTTTGTAAGGCTACTGATGCTACATTTTCTTTTCTTTTTCTTTTTCTCTTTTATTCTTTCTTTTTTTTTTTTTTAGAGAGGGCGCAAGTGAGCGAGGCAGAGAGAGATAGGGAAAGAGAGAGAGAGAGAGAGAGAAGTGGGGCTCATCCAAGTGGGTCTTGAGCTCACCCAATGTGAGACTCAAACTCACACACTGTGAGATCGTGACCTCAGGCGGAGTCAGATGCTTAATGACAGAGCCACCCAGGCACCCACGATGCTCCATTTTCAATGGCAACTTTCATCAGTTATGAGAGGAGGGGTGGTGAATGGTTGAGGGAATCTGCACAGTGTTCTAAACAGCGGTTATGTATTTCATTAACAAGATGATCTTTGCCTAAGTCAAAAGCTTTGAATAATTTCCCCTGTCTCATTTCCACGGTGTTTAAGTTTTGGCTTCCAAAGACTTCAGACAAAACACACACAGGGTGGCATATCATACAGCAAAATGAGCTACAGGTCGTATATGCCAGAGGGCTGAGGGGGGAAAAAAAAATCAAATGAAAACAAATGTGTTGGGCCAAATAATAAGAAATAAACAGAAATGAAGGAAAGTCACAAACCAAGCCAGAAAAGAAACAGAAACCCCATAAGAAAACACACTTAAGGAAATCAACAGAATGTGTAGCCAAAGGAACATCAGGAAAGTCATTCCCAGACGGCCATCTCTCCTGTGCAGTCTCCCCTTGGGAATGGAATGGAGCCTTGGGCCCGGAGCAGGGCATTGCCTGTGGAAGAGCCTGGGCCTTGTGAACCTTCAGCAGATTTTAGTGAGCAAAGGGGAAAGGATTCTTACCTCACGGGCTAGCCTTTTCTGGGGAGACCTCATTGCTGAGGCTCCCAAATGTAGCATTGGGGAAATGAGGTATGAAGTGGAAAGATAAGGGGCCTCCCCACTTCCCAGAGAGAGCAAGATGAGATAATGTAGGTAACCACTTAGAATGGTGTTTAAAATGGTATCTGCTGTTAAGTTAAAGTGTCTGTTATGTGAGTGATTATGTTGGGGAACAGGATAGGGACCAAGGGCTAACCAGAGGGTAACAGAAATCCTATAAGGTGATAAAGGAATATGGCTTGTTCAGGAATCTCCGTCCTTGTGAATATTTAATCACAGTATTCTTGAAGTTTCTTGTGAGTTGTTGAGTGTCTCAGAGGAGTAAGTCCTCTGGGACCTTCCCAAGAACCAGTATGCCCTTCCCAGATGTCCTCAAGAATTGTCTGGAACAAATTCCCCACATAAATATGTAGATCAGGTGTGGTGTGGGTTTCTCTGTGACGGAACCCAAAGATCCTGGCATCTCTGGCATTTCCTGGGTACCAGGAGTTGAGTCCAGGAAAGTAGCCACCCAGCATGGCGGGCTGCAAAACAGACATATCCAGCAAACAAAGAATGGAAAATAACCACCACTCTTGTGGGATTTCCCTGAGCTTATCTGAACCTTTACGGTCTCTGATGGCTGAATCAACATGCAGTACAGGGATATAGGAAAAATAAAGATAAGGTAAAGAAAATAAATATTCACTCTGTTTTAACCTTAGCCAATTCCCAGAGGGTCTGGTCACATATCCATTTGTCTCAACTGTCTAGCAACAGAGGGGACACGGTTTCCTCAAACTGGGTGTCTCCACCATTGGTGCAACACCAGAGTGTCTTTCCATCACATTTTCCTTTTTCTTCCTTTCATAGGAATATGGCCGCCATCTTAGTCAAGCTTCTCTGTCAAGTAGAAATAGGGGGGTGTACAGGCAGTTTGGAGTCCAGTGTGTAAAGCCCCACATTGCACATTCACCTTTTTATCTTAGAGATCGTTGGATGATCAAAACATTATTTCACGTTGCCTGCAGCATGGGTCATGCTTCCAAATCTAACATTCTTAGCAGCCTCTCAAGGTAAAATTGTTAGGTAAGTGAATTCTTTCCTTGATATTCCTATACCTTCTTTTTAGGTGTTCTTCATCCCCAGTCCAATGCTTTCCTCCTCCTCAGGGTCCCAAACAGACCGCCCACACTCACACGCCTCAGCTCAGCTAGCCTTTCTCTCCCCAACCCCTCTCTACACTCAACAAAAATGTGTGGGTCCTGGGTCCCTCTCAATGCCAGGAGGTATCTTCTGTGCTGAGGTGACAAACAACTAAGCTGATCGATGAATTTCTGCAAGTAGGTTAATGTCCGTAACCAATTTGTATGTAATCACTCTTGAAGCATAGATTTCCATTTTAACAGGCACTTTCTGAGGTCTTGATGTCTTAAGTCAACCCAAAGGAGGGGGGAGATGTTTGTACATTTGCCCAGTGTCCATTTGGGGCACTGACTCTTGCCTTCATCATGTTAGTCGTCTGCAACCATCAAACATCTTGATGTGTCTTGGAAAAAGTATCTGTTATATCCCTGGAGTGGGATAGGATACTTGGAAGACATCAATGATAGCCTGGCTGTGCTACAGAAAATAATCCAGAAGCTCTTGCCTTTTCAAGCTTGAACTATTTTATTTATACTGTCGGATACTTGTGAGGTTGCTGCTGTAAGGGTGGCCTTGAGGATATTAATAGATTCACCACTAGAATTGAGAAATTCGGCTATACCTCTGTCACCAACTAAGTTTATTTATGGTCCCAGGAGAGCCCCTTCACCTCTCCGAACCTTGGTTTCTTCCTTTCACAATTAGGAGAGTTGGACTAGATAATCTCTAATGTCCTTACGAGCTCGAACACTCTATAATTCTAAAATCCATTGGTGAACTCGGTTAGGGTGTTGGCTGTCCAAGTGTTGAACGCTGACGTGTTTTCAGCGAGGTTACTTCAGGTCGTTGCAGGAATATGTCACTGGGGACATTGTTTTTTTTTGTCTGAAGATTGATATCTCGCCACAGAGAGTTCTCTCGCATTGTTCCAAGCCCTGTGTTACAAACCCATAAACAGTGCCTTAATAGTTTTATCTTTCCAAGAACAATTGGATGGTCAGTGAGTATTTCTTCTGCACATCTTCAGTGTACTTATTTCAGCTTCACTTGGTTCCAGTCCAAGGTCTTTTGGTTAGAATATTTGTCTTGATGCTTATTTTAGCCAGTGATTTTCTGTCCAGCTCGGAAGGCCACACTGTTGACCAACCTCATGGGGTACACTTATACTTTGTCAAGCTTGATAGCTTCCACACCAGGAGACTCCCCAGGTAGTCTCCTGACAGTTCTGAACATCATATCATCTCCCAACATGGGTCAAGCACCTACAAGTGCGATTTAAAATAATTGGTTACAGGGGCGCCTGGGTGGCTCAGTCGGTTCAGCGTCTGACTCTTGATTTTTTGGTTCAGGTCATGATCTCGAGGTTCGTGAGTTCGAGCCCCCGTTGGGCTTTGCGCAGGCAGCTCGGAGCCTGCTGGGGATTCTCTCTGCCTCCCTCTCTGCCCCTCCCCTCCTCGTGTTCTCTCTCTCTCAAAATAAACACACTTGAAAAAATAAATTGGTTACAAAAAATACAGTCAAATAAAATAAAATAATCGATGACTCAACAATTCCACTTCTGGGTATGTATCCAAAAGGGCTGAAAGCAGGTCTTGAAGAGAAAATGGCCAGCCTGAATGTTCATCAGCAGATGAGTGGATAAACAAAGTGTGGTCTATCCTCAGAATGGAATACTATCCAGCCTGAGAAAGGAAGGAAATTCTGACACGTGCTTCAGCATGAATAAACCTTGGGGACATTACAGTAAGAGAAATAAACCAGTCACGATAAGGCAAATACTGTACAATCCCACCTATTTATGTAAGGTTTCTAGAGCAGTCAGACTCATAGACATGGAAGGTAGTAATGGTGGATGCTAAGGGCTCAGGAGAGGAATGGGGGTGGGGGGGTTGTTTAATGGGTACAGAGTTCCAGTCTTACAAAACGGAAAGGTTTGGGAGATTGGTTGCTCCACAGTGTGAATATGGTTAACGCTATGGCACTGCACACCCTAAAATCGTTAAGATGGTAAATTTTGTGTTTTGTGTATTTTACCACAATTAAGAAGAAAATACAATTCTAAAAAAAATTGTTGCCTGCCACTCCTTTAGAAAAAAATTTTTTTAAGGTTCTTATTTATTTGTTTTTGAGAGAGAGAGAGAGAGACAGAGCAGGGGAGGGGCAGAGAGAGAGAGAGAGAGAGAGAGGGACAGAGAGAGAATCCCAAGGAGGCTCCGCACTGTCAGTGCAGAGTCCGATTTGGGGCTTAAACTCATAAACCCTGAGATTGTGACTTGACCGGAAACCAAGAGTCGGACGCTTAACCGACTGAGCCACCCAGGCGCCCCTGCCTGCCACTTCAAGTTCGGCAATTCTGCCACAAGGGCTCCCTAATTTGCTGTTTAGGCAAGCTGCTGGGAGCTGCATCGGTTACCTTGTTTTCTGTAGCCTGTTTACAATAACGCTCCCCCGTAATGTGTTCTGAATGTCAACTTCAGCTCCCAAGTTTGGTGTTAGGTTTCAGCTGCACTGATCTTGCATTTTCCCCTGTTTATCTCAAGGGATTGCAATTCTGGGGATAAGGAGTGCTCGATATTGTCTTGCAATTTTAGGCATCTTGGAAGCTATTAAGTGGCTCTTCTATTGGAAACTTGGATATGGCCATCCCTCAAACATCCCCTCGACGACTTAAAGAATGGCATATGGTCTATCAATTACTCTTTTCACACGTATCTGCTGCTTAATAAATGTTGAAGTGCAAAAAGAAATGTCCCCCAGGGCCGGCTGCAAGGGTGTCTGATCTGTGTAGTTACACAGAGGTCCGTACTCAGAAAGGTCCTGCACTTGGGTTCCATGCCCTGCTGTCACTTTCCTGAGCTTCTTAATTTTACCTTGAACTTGTGTCTTGCTAATGAAATCTGATGTAACAGCAGAGAGTGAGTGTGAGCAGAGAAGATATTAGTGAGATGTGTGTGT
The DNA here is from genome assembly GCF_024362965.1 of Panthera pardus. Classification (NCBI taxonomy): domain Eukaryota; kingdom Metazoa; phylum Chordata; class Mammalia; order Carnivora; family Felidae; genus Panthera; species Panthera pardus. Next base: position 86,694,378 of record NW_026526843.1, read on the forward strand.
CTGGGGTCCCTTGCCAACTCATTAGCATATAGCAATCATGAGCACGGGATTCCAGTGGACCCATGACGTGAATGCCGAGAGATGCCAAGCGTGTTCTATCTACAACCGAGTGAGTGGGGGTAGCTGACAGCTTTGTGAGGTGATGGTCTCCATTTGAACCAGAATTTGCTTCGATCGTGGAACGAACGCGGCGGTGTTCTAAGAACCGGGAAGGAACAAGGAGCCCTCTCGTATTCTTTCCCACTTGCATTCTTTCCCTGTATGAGCCAACCACTCGCACAGAAAATCATGAGACTGAAGGGAAGGGAAAAACAGGGCAACCCATAGTTCATTTCCTTCCAATCCTTCCTTACTCACCAGGGCGCCAAAGACTGAGAGTGTTGATAGAATGCGTGCATACGAAGAAGTGAAATGAAAGCAGTTAAGTTAGTTTTGCGCAGTATTTCCGCTATTCTGATAAGAACAAAACACACATGTCCATATTGAGCTAGGAAGTCAGAGTTGTGTCATTTCAGACTTCCACATGTGGGTTAAATGCTCTTATATTTGCTTTTTTGGCTGGCGTTGTGCAATATAAGATGAATGGTGAATTCATGCTAATAATTTAAAATTTTAATTTTTCCTTACTTCGAGTGACTGGAAAGAGCAAATGGAAAACATCATGACAAGGCAAGAGAAAAACTGGAAGAAAGGAAAAGCCTTTATATTTTGGTACCTTTGAGGCCCCCTTGCCCCTGTTTTTGAACAAGGGGCCCTGCGTGCATTTTCATGTTTCACTGGGCCCCACAAATCACGTGGCTGGCGCTGTCCCCCACGGCATGTGGCTAGTGTGTGTCTCAGGGAGATGGGGAGAAATGTCAAAGGGCCTCTGTGTTCACGTGGGCCTCACGTCTCTGGTTCCAAGGACAAAAAGGCCCATGAGACATAGTCCTTGCGAGTCTGTCCTTTGTTTTTGTCCCTCACCCATAGTGGACGTGTGGTCAAGCCAGAGGGATTTGGATGAGCCGCTTCTATCCCAAAGGTTACAACGGTGAGTACTTTTGCTCCCATAACATTAACCAGTGGCACCTGTGCTAATAGTGACATGTGAAACGAAGTTAGGAACAGATGGACTTCTACGGCCAACTGTTGCCAATCATGGAAAACCTGCTCTCCTTAAATAGCCTCTGGTGTAATTATCTGCCCACTTTTTGGGTTTAAATACCAGGTGACATTTGGTATGCATTTCCTGTAATAAGGAAGCATGTGATGATTATTCCCAAGACGTTATTTTTAAGACTATTGTTAACTGTGGTCTGTCTTGGCTTTCTCAGTTAAGGAAAAAGCAACTGGACTCAAAGCATCTCTTGGTGCATGTTGGGCAACCACAGCAGAGCGAATCCCCCGAAGGAAAATTGAGTGGGAACGCATTTGCCCCCCCGCTTTGCAGACACGGAAGTATGGAATGAGTTGGTGGCCCCCGGGGAGAGATCAAATCTTATAACGCCGTGCACAACACCGAGAATGAAACAAACACTTGCGGCTATCTGTTTTCTCGTAACAGTCGTAAAGAAATATGTACTTATTTGAATATACCGTCTTGAAGACAGCCTTGGTGTTCCTTGCCTTTTTTCTTTTTTTTTTTTTTTTGAGTTCTACTTTGAGCGTTAGAAATCATTTGAAAATCAATCATGTCGCAAGGTAATTTTTTATTTCTTTCTCAGTACGTACAAAGGAAATATGATGCAGGCCAACGTCATCAATCAAAAGAACAAGACCATGGGTACACTTACATTGGGAAGGGGCTTGTAACACAAACGAAGTCTTCGGTCATATGGTGGGAACGTGACTGAGTCTGGTTCACACCTAGGTCTTCTGTCTTGGGCCCAGTGCTCATCTGAAGAGGTTGGCACCAAGATGAGCAGTGGGAATGGGTTCAGTAGAGTCTCATCTTCCCTGGAGAATGCTAAGAAATGTCCTGCCTTCTCATTCCCGGGTAAGTAGTAAGACATTAGTAGGGAGGTGGTACCTACAGGGTGAAGAAAGGCCTGAGCTCACTGCAGTTTCCAGAAAGGCTTCAAATTTATGAAAAGGCTGGAGGTCCACTTACTTAGTCCTGGAGTGGACGTTCCCAGATAAGTGTGTTTGAAATTAGGTGCAATTTACTTAAGAAGGTATCTGGTCGAGGTTAAGAGTGGGGCAGGGCCTCTTTAAATCTATATTGCATGTATAAAATCTGTAAAATCCAGCCAATGTTCATAATTCATGTTAGCTTGAACCACGTGAAGAGGCTGGTGGAGATTTCATATGGTTCAACTTAATACTTAAATATTTCTACTTATTTCCCTAAAAAGATATCATCATGCTGGGGGGAAAAAAAATTGTATTTGGATCGTACTCAATCCCTGCTCCCCCCGCATTAACTGTGCTTGGGGTAGGATGAGTCATTCGTGTTTTGTAGCATTATCCGAAGTCTCGTATGGCTCTGTACCACCCGCTCTGGCCGTCCTGGTATACAGCGATCAGTGTTAGGATAGGTTGCAAATAATTGATTATTAATAATAGCTAAAGCACTGATGGGTGTGAATTTTTAACTTGTTAAAAACAAACCAGCGCAGATTCAAGGTTATGCCTGTCACGCTGATACTCTCAACCAATTGCACAATAGGCTTTCTTGAATGGGAAAGAAAAGGCCACCCTGGGAGAGATTGATGCCATGGGAGTGACACATGTGACTCTCATACGATAAGGGTCATGGCATTAAAATCTTGGAAACAGGGAGTATATGATGCTTGTTGCCATGGTACAGGTAAGAGACGATAGGGGCTTGCATTAAGGAGGTAGAAATGGCAATGGAATAGTTTTCGAGTGAGGTCTTCAGAAGTAGACCCTGCGATAAGGATTTGTGTGCCGGTGCATTTTTTAGGAAATGCTCCCAGAAGAAGCCAGGAAGGAAATAGAGGAAGTAGGAAGTGGAGGCAGTGAAGAAGAAGCTAAGTGAGGTGGGTCAGAAGCAAGTCCCATGGAGGGTGGCCTCTGCCCGATCCTGGGAGGGGCTCTGGAGGGTAACTTAAGCCTGAGAGTCGTCTCAACTCAGAGCAAGAGGGCCGGGTTCTCATACTCCCATACCAGTCAGCCATTGGCTAAGGGCTGGTCAGAGACGGTGTGGGGCGGCAGTGGAAGGAACGGAAAGTCCTAAGCACTTCCAGCTGTCCTATTTGGGCAAAGCTCTTCAGTAGCTGGAAGACAGTCCTAGAAAGAAGAGTCATTAGTGCAGGCTCTTGTTGGCAAAAGCACAGACAGCTGGGAGACGGGCGTATGGGAGCGATAAAAAGGGGGCGCCTGGGTGGCTCAGTCGGTTGGGCATCAGACTCTTGGTTTCGGCTCAGGTCATGATCTTACGGTCTCATGGGTTCGAGCCCCGTGTCTGGCTCTGCACTTCTGACTCGGGATTCTCTCTCTCTCTCTCTCTCCCCCCCCCCCCCCCGCTCTCTGACCCTCCCCTGCTCACGCTATCTCTCTCCAAATTAGTAAATAAACTTAAAAAAAAAAAAGAGATTGTGGGGGGGATCAGAGCAGATCCCCAACAGTGTCTGCTCCACATCTGAATTCAGGAACACCCCAGAAAGAAGAAAGGAAAAGCACAGCTCGCGCCCACGATGCTACAGAACTGGTGACCGTGTCAATCATGTCCTCACAGAGAAACAAGAACCTTCCGTAAAGCCGCTTTGCTCCATTCCCCTTGCTACCTCCTTAATCCAGGGCACTATCATCTCTTCCCCGTCCCCCCCCCCCCAGAAAGTATCACAACCAGCTGCCAGACAGGAGTAGATACTCTTGCCCACCTATGTTTCCTCTCTACCTAGTACTCGCGGTGGTTGAAAACACAGCGGTGATGCACGGAGATGAGAGTGAGTTGAGTCGGAGACAACTTGGGTCACCTCATAATCACCACTAACCACCTCCCATTCTTCGGTAGGCACAGTGGACACTTTCTCAATTTTATGCAAAGTGCTTTACCCCACCTCCCGCCTCCCCCTGCCCACCATCTCCCCCTCAATAGCCTTGTAAACATCTTACTGCTTGCAAACTCCTTCCACATAGAAATTCGGGAACCACCAAAGTTCAAATCCAAACACGACCGTGTTGTCCTCCTACTTAGAATCCTTCAAAGCGTCTCATCACACTTGGAATAGAATCGACCTCTTGGGGCGCCTGGGTGGCTAGGTCAGTTGAGCGTCTGACTCTTGATTTGGGTTCAGATCCTGATCTCATGGTTTGTGGGTTTGAGCCCCGCGTCGGGCTCTAACGTTGATAGTGCAGAGCCTGCTTGGGATTGTGTCTCCCTCTCGCTATGCCCCTCCCCTGCTCGTTCTCTCCCTCTCAAAAATAAATTTAAAAAATTAAAAAGAAAAAAGAATCGACTCCTTCCTGTGACCCATGAGCCCCACTTCAGCTGGTTCCTGCCTCTCCAAGTGGTGTCTGTCCCTTCCCCAAACTCCCATTCACCTAACAACCCCAGCCTTTGTTATTTCCTCCGCCCCAAACTCTCATCCCTCTTTTCCAATTTGGTTTCACCTCAAATGTCCCCTCCTTAGAGAGGTAGCTCTCCATAACTCTCTGACCACCAGTCATTTCCAAACCATTCTTTTTCTTTTTTTTTTAATGTTTATTTATTACTTTTTTTTGAGAGAGAGAGACAGAGACAGAGTGTGAGTGAGGGAGGGGCAGAAGAAGGAGACACAGAATCCGAAGCAGGCTCCAGGCTCTGAGCTCCAGGCACAGAGCCCAATGTGGGGCCCAAACTCACGAACCGTGAGATCTCGACCTGAGCCGAAGTCAGAAGCTTAACCGACCGAGCCACCCAGGCGCCCCCAAATCGTTCTAAAATGATTTGAACGTAAAAGCATGTCAAGGACATCCTCATTCTCATTTCGGCCATCTTGTCCACAGACTTGTCGGTTTGTCATCTAGCCCCGTTGCTACGGTGTAAGCTCCAGGGGACCTTGCCTCCACAGGGCACCACTGTCTACCTCTGTAACAGTGCCTGTCACGGCCATAATAAGTGCTCACTAAATACTTGCTAAACCTGAAGTCAGCCTACCAGAAGAAGCAATTTATGTAGAGGCACGGGCAAAAACCTCACAGGTGTTACAATGGAATTTGTGAGGCATTATTTTTTATTTTTACCACAAGGTTTCACGAGCAGGCAGATAAGGGAAAGGGGAGCCTTCAGAAGTCTCCTTAAGAGGAGTCTCCATTTTTCATACACCCTACTGGTCTGAGCCCCCCGAGAGAATGGCATTTATTGCCAGCGCCCACACTCAGTAATAGAAAACGAGTCCATGGTCATGGGGCTGAGTGTCGTTAGCCAATAGGCCGCAGCTGCCACACCCGTGGGGCCCGCTGCCTCAATCGCACTCTGGGATGACTGGGCACGGCGGGGGTTACTAGAGCTGGGCCATGTCAGCCGTTGGCCATTTCTTCCATTTTATTCCAGTGCCGCCCATCTGCTGGGACTTCGTCAGAGCTTCCCTGTACTCTACGGCTTCCTTCTGCTCAGTCTTCCTTCTTTCCCTCTTTCCCTCCATTGGCATAAAAACATCCATCTTGGCATCACACTCCTCCTCTAGAGAGTTGAAACTCTCCACTCACTTTCGCTGTTCTGGGTCAAAGTACCGATATCAACATCCTTGAAAATCGTGGGTCCTGGAATCCATGTTTTCCCCCTTTTTAAAAAAATACTTCTTGATGTTTTTTTTTAATTTTTGAGAGAGAGACAGAGAGAGCCCAAGCGGGGAAGGGACAGAGAGAGAGAGAGAGAGAGAGAGAGAGAGAGAGAGAAGGAGACAAAGAATCCGAAGCAGGCTCCAGGCTCTGAGCCGTCAGCACGGAGCCCGACGCGGGGCTCGAACTCACGGACCATGAGATCATGACCTGAGCCGGAGTCGCACGCTCAACCGACTGAGCCACCCAGTCTCCCCGTCTCCTTTTTAAGAAAAGTGTATTTATGTGTTTATTTTGAGAGACAGGGGAGAGAGAGAGCAAAAGTGTGCACGTGGGCAGAGGCAGAGAGAGAGGATACCAAGCAGGCTTTGCACTGTCAGCGCAGAGCCCAACGCAAGAATTCCGTCTCACAAACCCTGAGATCATGACCTGAGCCAAAAATCAAGAGTCGTATGCTTAATCGACGGAGCCACCCAGGCACCCCTCCATTTTTTCTCCTAATTGGGATCCCAATACAGCAGAATTGCTCTAAATTAATTCAGTGGGGATTGATAGTTGTTTCTTTCATAGAGAAAGTTGGTTCAGTCTGGGAATCACAGACTTGATTTACACAGGAATTAAAATTTTTAAAAATAATTTAAAAAGATGAGCACTGACTCCTGCATAGAAGTGTTGAATCACTATATTGTGAACCTGAAGCTACTATAGCACTGTATGTTAACTGTGCTGGAATTAAAATTTTAAAAATGATTGACACATTTCTTAACCTTTTCCTTTTCACTCCAAACCTGCAAATTTGCATGAATCCCCCAATCCTTTGATGAAGGACCAAAGCTTCTATAATCTCTAGTTGTTTCTTTAAAGTGAAGCAGACATTTGAGGCGTCTGGGTGGCTCAGTCGGTTAAGCGTCCAACTTCGGCTCAGGTCACGATCTCACGGTTTGTGGGTCAGGTTCTGTGCTGACAGCTCAGAGCCTGGAGCCTGCTTCAGATTCTGTGTCTCCCTCTCTCTCTGTCCCCTCCCCACCCCCCCCCCACCCCCCACTCGCACTCTGTCTCTGCCTCTGTCTCTCTCTCAAAAATAAATAAACACTAAAAAGAATTAAAGTGAAACAGAAAGTAAGATTCTTGTCATGCAATCCGAGTGCAGAACCCTTTACATATTTTCCTCAAACTTCTACAGTTATTTTAAAAAGAAATCAACCTGGCCTAATTAAGAATCCGCCAAGAATCCAACTTTGCGACCTTCTTGTCATGCTCACGTTGAGTCAATTTCTGATGTGTTTTAGCCAAATCACAGAAATATAACGTCCTGGCATGAACTCCCTGGGCAAGAACTGTCACTGCATCACGGTGCGGATTACCTCCACGGGTGGGACCAAAAATGGGAGGGAGAGGTGGGCTCAAGGCTGGAGGCCGCAATGAGTGTACTTTACGGATGAAGCAGAAAGCATTGGTTACTCGGGAGTCTGTTAAGGAGTGGCTGCTCAAGAGGGCTTTTACTAGATGATGCCTGATGTGCAATGCTTCAAATTATTAATGCTATTGCATCCGCAGTTCCTTTGGCTCTCTGAGATGCCTTTGTCAGACGACGGCCATCACTGATGCTGACTCTCTGGCAATGGAACATTCTTCCACACTGGTTAGTTTTATCATCTGGGGGCCCATGGTTTCTGTCGACAACCTGATGAGCTATGGAACTTCTTATCAGAAAGATGTGCACACACACACACACACACACACACACACATGCAAACTTGTAGGTGGGGTTTTTATCCCTGCACCTAATTTGACGATTCCTTGTTCATAACCCCATATGCTATCGATTGAATATTTGTGTCCCCCCCCCCCCCAGATTTGCATCCTGAAGCCTAATCCCCACAGCGATAGTAATTTCAGGTGAGGCCTCGGGAGAAGTGATTAGGTTACGAGGGTGGAGCCCTCATGAATGGGATTAGTGCCCTCATAAAAGAGATCCCAGAGAGCTCTGTCACCCCTTTTCCTGTGTGACGGCACAGTCAGAAGGCCCGGTCTATGCCATGATCTTGGACAACCACGGCCAGAACTGTGAGAAATAAACGTTTGCTGTTCATAAACCCCCCAGCTCATGGTGTCTTGTTACAGCCCAGCCAGTCTAAGGTAGCATGTTACATTATGAAAGCATTCAGAATGGGATGCCTGGGTGGCTCAGTCGGTGAAGTGCCCAGCTCTGGATTTTGGCTCAGGTCACGATCTCCAAATTCATCGGACTGAGCCCCGCGTTGGGCTCTGTGCTGAGAGCCTGGAGCCTGCTTGGGATTCTCTCTCTCCCTCTCTCTCTGCCCCTCTCCCACCCATGCTTTCTCTCTCTCTCTCTCTCTCTCTCAGAATAAATAAATCAACATTTTTAAAAAACATACAGCGTAAAATGTAAATAGTACACTGGCTTGTCGTCTGTAACCAAGAAAAGGAAATAAAGCATGGACCCTATTTGCCCGATAAGACTGATTCATCTGGAAATGCCACTGTCTCGTTCTTAGGAAAAGACACACCCACATGCACACTCACATTTGCTTAGTTCCCTCAGAGAGTGGCAGGAGTCATGCCAGTCTGATTCATCTTTCAGGAAGGCAGAGGGAAGTGCAGCGTAAAGCCACAACCCAGGCCACAGAGAGGCCTTGGTCCCGTAGCACAGCAGAGGTTGGGGCCATGCGAGGGCAGGGCAGTTGCCGTCAATTGAGTAAGACTGTGTCCCCAAGACCGGCACGGCCTAATGGGGCCTTGGAGCTCATCCAGACCAACTCATTTATTACTCAGTCCCACTAGACGCAAACTATTACAGAGTTACAAGCAAGAGACCATTCTCTCAAATTTACTTCAACTCCAGGAGCAAGAAGGATTGCTTTCCTGGCCTCGACTGGCATGGGGGTATTGAACACCAAGCATCTTCCTCCTTGTCCTGAAGATGATGAAACGTGAAGGCATCATGGTTAGTGCCTACAAGTTCATAACGAAAGCGTAGGTGGGCATCCAGCCTTTCTATTCCTCTTCCGGCGCTCTGGCTCCCAAACCCTTCTGCCCCAGACCTTGAGGGTGTTCTTGCAGTTTAGCTAATTCTAAGAAAACGATTGGAATCTCAAAACCTTTCGAGGACATTCTCATTCTGTCCCCGCCCTCCTCGCTTGTTCTTCTGTTCAGGAACAACTTTGAGGCCTCAGGCATAACTTCCAAAATCGCAAGTGACATTAAGGTTTCTATTTAAAGGGCTTGTCAAATCCATCCGCGTGAGGTTGACTTCCATTTCTTAAGGGCTGCTACTAACTTTGTACTGAGTGCCAACAACCCAAAGTCAAGTGGTTAAAACTTGCAATCAAGTGCAAGGCAGCTTAAAAGTGTGGCTTAGGATGGCCTTTTCGCTTTGCTAACTTTTTTTCAAGAGCGGTGAAGAGTGATGCCACTTAAAATGCGCAAAGCAATTACGTATAAGGTAAGGTGACAATTGGTTGAAAGCTGGTTTCTCAAGTACCAGTTCTTGAGCTGAATAAAGACCTTAGGGGTGAGGTGGAGAAAAGCCCAGGGGAAGACAGAAAAGAGACTTAATTGTGCTTTTGGCTTCAGTGGAAGGGGAATACCTACAGGGGTTGTGGCAGACAGAATAATGCCCCTCCCAGCAATGTCCTTGTCCTGATTTCTAGAACCTGTGAATACGTTAGGTTACACGGCAAAGGGGAATTACGGTAGCTAATCAGCTGATCTTGAAATAGGGAGACTAGCCTGGATTATCTGGTTGGCCCAATGGAAAAACAAGGGTCCTTAAAAGTGGAAGACGGAAGCAGATGGGGACAGTCGGGGGCTGATGCGACCATGGAAGAGGTCAGAGTGATGTGATGTGAATAGGGCTTAGCCTGCAGTTGCTGGCTTTGAAGATGCATGAAAGGGCTATAAACCAATGAATGTGGACAGCTTCTAGAAGCTGGAAAAGGCAAGGAATATATTCTCTTCCCAGCCTCAGAAGGAGCCTGGGACAGCGAGCACAGCATGGAGACTCAAGGACCTGAATCAGGAGTGAACCTCAGATAACCAGAAGACAGCTAAATAGATATGGAAACCAGCAGATATAATGATTCATATGTGCTACTGATTGACTGCTTTGGCTAAGAATCAACACGTAAGGGGCGCCTGGGTGGCTCAGTCGGTTAAGCATCTGACTCTTGGTTTTGGTTCAGATCATGACCTCAGGGTCACGGGATCGAGCCCCGCATCAGGCTCTGCACTGAGAGTATGGAGCCTGCTTGAGATTTTCTCTCTCTCCTTCTCTGTCCCTCCCCTGCTCACATGCATGTTCTCTCTCTCTCAAACTCAATAAATAAACATTAAAAAAAAAAAAAAAAAGAATCTGCACACAAAATGGAAATAGCCCTGAGCTTAATACTCTCTTTCTCAAGAATTACACAAGACAAGAAACAATTACTTTCACAAGCATAAAAAACACGCAACGTAACTGAGGAGCACCAGTTCCCCATATGGTAAAGGTGGCTAGTTGTCTTCTGTTTTTGTTTTCCTCTTGCTCGGTCCTAGTAGGACATTTAAGATGGCACAAGGCCACCCAGCTTCACTTGTACAGAGGTATAGCCACGTGGCTAAGTTCTACCCATTGGCATGTGAATTGGAGTGACATGTGGGCACTTCAAAAGAGAAGAGTTCTACCTGTCACTCTTCCTCCTGTCCACTGGCTGAAACAAGGATGTGGTGGCAAGCCATCTTGGACCCCACAATGAGGGCAATACCCTGGAAATGGGAGGCAACGAGATAGAAGGAGCCTGGGCCCCTGCTGCCTTCTGAGACACAGCACCCTCTGTACTTAGGTCTTACAGAAATAAAATTGTCTCTTGTTGGACCCACTATCGTCGAGGGTCTCAGTTTCCATGCCCGAAACAATACTGAATGTTTCCCCAGGTAAGTTGGGTTGAGGCTCTTTCAAGTCAAAATAATTGGGATCCTCTCTGCTTTGCCCAGAGGTGACTTAGGCTTTTATAAGCTCTGACCTGACAAAAGAGTTTCTGTCACTGTTCGTTTTCTATGGCCATCGTAACACATGACCATAAACTTAGTGACATATAACAACATACTTTTATTACCTCGCTGTTATGTGGGTTAGAAGTCCAACATGGGTCTCACTGGGATAAAACCAAGATGTTGCCCTCTCTGGAGGCTCTGGAGGAGAGTCGGTTTCCTTGCCTTTTCAGCATCTAGACGTCACCTGCTTTCTTTGGTTCGTGGGACCCCTTCCTCCATCTTCGAAGCCACTGATGTTAGTTAATTCTTCTCATGCTAGCCACCTGTCTTCTGCCTCTGTCTTCTGCTTTTAAGGATCCTTGTGATTACACTGGACCCACCTGGATCATCCAGGATCATCTCCCCATCTTAGGGCTGGTCAGTTAGCAAACTTAATTCCTCTTGTAACTTTAATTCTCCTTTGCCATGTGACCCAAGATACTTATAATTTCTGGGCAATCTGACTTGGACCACTATGGTGCCTACCTCAGTCTCTTTCTTTTTCTTCCTCTTCTGGGCACTGCCCACTCTCCAAAAATTCTGTTTTCTGTACATATATGGATGTTTCTTTGTTATATGCCTCCATCTATTTGCTACCTCTGTCCAATGGGTTGGCCTAGAAGCAATCCTAGAGACACCGTAGGAGCGATCGAGCATGCCTTGCACCTAGATTTGGTTTCTATCTCCAAAAAACAAATCTAGACTTCTTAGAGAAATAGATGATTCCATGGTGGGGGCAGAGAAAGTACAAGATGAGTCTGGAACATCTTATTATGCCATCCAGTAAGGAAGGGCTCAAGGAGTTATAGAGACATGACAAAAGGACACAAGAGCGGCCTTGAAAGGGCTACCATTGGGTAATTGGAGACCATTTGAGATTAAAATAAACAATGATAATAAAGGGTTATAACCCACCAAACAAAATAAGAATCCATGTGTCCATGTGTCTAGGAAAAACTCTGTTTTCCTTTATTCTCACATTGAATATTTCTGACACTAGATTTGGGGGGGACTTTTCCTACAGTGACCAATTCTCTGACACCAGCTGGGTGGCCTAAAATTCAATTCAATTCTGACCATCCCCAGGGTTCTCATAAACCCCACAGATTAAGGGCTCAATTCCATAAGACTGCCCCCCACTTCAGATGCCAATCACAAGTAGCAAGTCTCAGGTTACCCACAGCTCTTGTACAGCTTAGCTGCCGATTGGAAGGTCCCATGACCCCCTCCTGGAGTTGGCTATTTTTCCATAGTGGCTCACACAATTCAGGAAAACTGTTTACTTACTAGTGCTGATTTATGACAAAGAATGTTTTAAAGGATACAAAGAACAGCCAGATGGAGAGATACATAGAGTGAGGTCTGGAAGGGTCCTGAGTTCAGGAGCTTGTGTCCCAGTGGAGTTGAGGTGTGCCCCTCTCCCCTTCCCAAATAATGGCAGGTGAGTCTAAAAGTTCCAAGCTTCTAATCATGGCTTGGTCTTTCTGGTGACCAGTCCCCATCCTGAAACCATCCAGGAGCCACGAAGAACCACCTTACCAGAACAAAAGACGCTCTCTGTCACCCAGGAAATTACAATGGATTTAGGAGCTCTGTGTCAGGAACCAGGGTCAAAAACCAAATAGTAGAACAAAAGACACTCCTGGTGTTCTTATCACTTAGGAAGTTACAAGGGTTTCGGGAGCCCCGTGTCAAGGATGGGTCAAAGGCCAAATGTGAGAACAAGAGATGCTTCTAGTGCTCTTATCACTTGGGAAATTACAAGGATTTTAGGAGCCTTGTGTCAGGAACCAGGGGCAGAGACCAATGCATATGTTTTCTATTATTTCACACCATGGTAATATAAATGTGTATATAAATAAATACAGGAGAAGATAATACTCTTTTTACAATAGAAAGGTCCCAAATAGAATTAGAAGGAACATCAGAAATGGAAAAGTCACCATTTAGCATCATTCTAATGATCACTGGGTTAGGCAAGAATCACCAATGGATGACTAGAACCAGTCAGACATGTCCCATCCAGGCTGACCACAGTGGGACATCTGATCTTGCTCTACACATAGACAAAGTAACACATGTGACCCACTATTATTCTTTAAAAGCAGCTTCCGGGACCAACTGTTGTTTCTGGCTTTGAGTAGATGCCTGTGAGGGTATAGTTGACACCCTCTGTGGCTTCTAAAGAACCTTTCTTATTCAGGCTCTCGGTGGCTGGTCAAGAGCTTCGCATCCAGGATCTGGGACCCAGGAGGCGCTCAGGGAACCTGTGTCATGTGCACAAGTTGATCATGTCCCAAGACGTCCATCGTCATTTGTATCTCCAAGGAGCCATTATTTCTTGAGCTAGCGGATATTTTGCACGATCCACAATGCTCTCTCTTTTGTAACTTTGGACATTTGAGGAGGATGCATGAGGCTTACTGGGAGGAACAGTCGAACCTGTTGCAATGGTGGCCCTGCGTAAGCCATGCCTCCCTGTACTCCCTTTCCACGTTGACCCTGGGCTGGCGCATTGAAGCTTTTCTGCTTGGAAAGCTCACTCTAAGAGCCAACCGACCCCCGTGTAAGAAGCCTGTGGCTTCTGAGCTCACTATGCTGTCGGGAAGCCGACGCGAGCCACGTGGAACAGCCAAGGCACTCAGGCTGTGTTACACAAAAGAATGGCTCCCCAAAGATCGCCATGTCCTAAACTTTGGAACCTGGAAATCTGTTATATTACATGCAGTTGTACACGTTGGATGCTATGCAGCGTTTCCGGTGTTCTGGTAAGAACAAAAGACATATACACGTAACAAGCTGTAAAATATGAATTGAGTAACATTGGTGATTTTGCACGTGAGTTGAGTACTCTTATATACGCCTTCAAAATTGGCATTGAACACTATAAAGATAAATGGTGGCACTTGAACTCATAATTGACAATTTTAATTTTTAATGACAGATCTTTTGATTGCAAGTAACAGAAAAGTACATGAGCTATCTTAGGTTAAAAACAAAAATGGCGGGGGGGGGGGAGGGGGGACATGGGTGGCTCAGCCAGTTAAGCATCCAACTCTTGATTTTGGCTCAGGTCATGATCTCATGGCGTCTGGGATTGAGTCCTGCGTCGGGCTCTGTGAGGACAGAGCAGAGCCTGCTTGGGATTCTCTCTCTCCCTCTCTCTCTGCCCCTCCCTTGCTCGTGCGTGTGCATGCACCCCCCCCCCCAAATAAATAATTAAAAAACCCAAAAATGTATGAGGAAGATTTATTATAACAATACAGAGGTATGTCACAAACCGGAAAATGAGGGAAGAACACAGGAGGGCCTTGAACCAGGACCTGATAAACCATCAGAAGCACAGCAGGGCTCTCTCTGCCTCTTTAGAAATTCATGGTCAAACAGGGTATTCCCAAGCCCAACCTTTCTTTAGCTTGCAGTCCAAGCTCCCAGTACCCCCGATCAGTACCTGTGGTCCTCGACTGTAAATTCCTTGGAGAAAATAAGTGGTCCAGGTGGGTCATTTATGCATCCATGGCCCAATCGGCAGTGGCCAGGGGGGCGGGGTCAGCGGATGCAGGGCCTGTGTGCATGCGTGCTCGTGTACATATGGATGTGTGCGTCCACACGAGCGTGACGGCAGTTTGAAGCGGGCGGACACACTAGAGGTGTCCTTATAACCCAGCATGTCGAGGCGGTAGTCATCTTTTGGGGCCTGGCTCTAGGACTTTGAGGAAAGTCAGAAGCGTAGGTAGGACAGGGGATCCCAGAGGCCAAAGCCAGGAATCCTGGGACTACGGAGCCAGACGCCCTTCTCGGGAAGGCCTGAGTCAGACGCCGCTTCCTGGAACTCGCACCCCACCCGCTCACCCTCAGATGGGAGAAGTCCGGACCTATGGGACTTTTGGGGCATGGGCGTTCGGGAAGCTAACATGTGGCGTGGGTGGTGAAGAAATAGCCTGTCTGTGCCGAATCTGCCTCTAGACAACGTGCTCCTTTATGTTTCGCTACCCTTCCTAATGCACGTCTCCCTTTGAGGAACTGAAACTGCCACACCCTCGTAAGTGTGATTGCGTCTTCCAGGTGAATTAGTTATCGTGACTCACATCCAGTCTGCAGTTGTAACAATGACAATTCATTTTGAAATAAGCATCCATCCCCCCCTTCCCCCCTCCCCCCCCCCCCCGCCCCCCGGAGATTCTGATGCATCTTCTCTGGGGGAAGGGCACTCCACTGCCCCACACCAAAATGGAATCCCACCCCGGGTTGAGATTAACTGACTTCAAGCATAAAACAGACTCTTCCTTTCCACAGATATTCTTATCGGTGGTAATTATTATCAAATCAACACTTTGGGAATCTAAGAAATGGCTTTCGAGCGGAGATTCATGAGGATGCATTTCCTTGCAACGAAGCAGTCGCCTTGAGCCACTTCATTTTATTAAATTGCCTTTGTATTGGACATTTTTATATCTGCTATTAAAACGTCAGCTCTTTTAGATGTGCCCTCATATTGTGCTATACTTTCTGAAGTATATATAAAATGCCATTTGTGCAAATGAATAAAATCGCAAACTCGACGGCTGGCTGATCTCTGCATGGCCGGGATAATAAGTTTTCCTAGCGTGGCCCTCCTACCTACAAGCCAAGTGGTAGTTAAGAACCGTATTATGTCTTTGTTACTCACACATCCCATCATTCACTGAGAATTGGGTTTATTAAGGCCACCTCTTGTGGTCTTTGAACATTAGCAAAAGACCTCATGCTATTTCTGCTTGAAAGATAAGTTGTTTTCAGCAAATATCCAGAAAGGCTGACGTCTAAAAACCTTCTCCCTAGAACAGTTAAAACGAGAACAGGTTGAGCCTTTCTTGTCTTGGAAAGATCTAGCAGAGTATTTCCCCAACTGTGTTCTGTGTGATGTTATCAGATAGGATGCAGAGAGCTGGGGGATGAGAGTCCTCGTGTAAACAAACATCAAGAGCTTTACTGCAGGACCACTCAGCATCCGTAACACACTAATGCAGGGTGGATATATCCAGGAAGACGACACGGGTCCACTGCTTCAAAGCAAATTGGACCACGGAAGTCCTTTTTTGAGAACCATGTTGGGAGATTATAACTCCATGCAGTGTGTTTTTGGAAAAGCCCATCTATCCTATGGTGGCTTTTTAAGAAACTGAGGCGAAATTCACATAACAGAAACTAAATCATTTTCCATGGCAGTTAGTGCATCCGGGTTGTTGTGCAAACACCACTTCTATCTAGTTCAAAACATGTTCATCATCCCAAGAGGAAACTCCCTGCTCATTAAGCGACCATTCCCTATTCCCGCCTCCCCTAAGCCTCTGGCAACCCGTGATCTTCTGTCTTTACGGATTTAGTATGGTGGCTTAAAAAAAAACAACAAACAAAACTTCATTTTTTAGAGCAGTTTTAGGTTAACAGCAAAATTGAGCAGAAGTTACAGAGAGTTCCCATTACCCCCCTGCCCCTACACATGCACAGCCTCCCCCACCATCAACCCAACACCAGAGAGGTACGTTTGTTACAATTTTATGTTGGCTTTTTAATTGGACACTTGTAATGGTTCTTTATTATTTTTTTAATGTTTATTTATTTTTGAGAGAAAGAGAGAGAGAGACAGAGCATGAGCAGGGGAGAGACAGAGTCAGAGGGAGACACAGAATCTGAAGCAGGCTCCAGGCTCTGCGCTGACAGCACAGAGCCCGATGTGGGGCTTGAACCCACGAGCTGTGAGGTCAGGACCTGAGCTGAAGTCAGACGCCTAACCGACTGAGCCACCCAGGTGCCCCTGTAATGGTTCTTTAAAGCCTTGTTTCCCTAACTCAGATATTTTATATGAAAAGCTATACATGGCATATTTCTACAGAATTGTTCTATAGTTCCGCGTTTAACTCTATTGTCCTGCTTCCCCCAAATGGTGTCTATACGAGCGTTTTCCCCTACTCATCTGCATCATAACATCTTGCTTCATGACTATGATGCAGAAGTGCAAAGGTATTTTCGGATGACCCTTTGGAGTTTGGTCGTGTCATCTCTCCAAGATTGGCATTGTGGCTTCCACAGAAGACATTACTAAACATACCTTACACCTCACCTCCCTGAAACAAGAAGTCTATTTCCTGAGCAGAGTAATGGATGCGTTGTAGAAAGATGAGGAAGCATCCAGTTTTTTTTTTTATTTCAAAAAAAAATTTTTTTTAACGTTTATTTATTTTTGAGACAGAGAGAGACAGAGCATGAATGGGGAGGGTCAGAGAGAGGGAGACACAGAATCTGAAGCAGGCTCCAGGCTCTGAGCTGTCAGCACAGAGCCCGACGCGGGGCTCGAACTCACGGACCGCGAGATCATGACCTGAGCCGAAGTCAGACGCTTAACCGACCGAACCACCCAGGCGCCCCTGAAGCATCCAGTTTTTAAATGTAGTCCTCTCAATCTTCGGGTGAAATGTAAAACTTTAGGCCATTGTTGTTTCCATCTTAAGATAGCCACTAATTTAGAATTTGAAATCAGTTCATCGATCATTCAGTCATTCGATGACCGTTTTTCAGGCACCCTCAGGTCTTCTGGTTGCTTTGGAGGAAAACCAAAAAATGTAAAAAGGAAAAAACAAAAAAAAACACAAAAACTAGATACCTGTGTTTAGTTGGGGAGATAATGAATAGTTGTGGGTAAAGTTCCTTAGGCTTGAGCCCAGGTACTCAAAACATGCAACTTGTATTGATTTTCTTTTTTTAAAAAGTTTTTATGTACATTCTAGTTAGTTAACATGTAGTGTAATATTGGTCTCAGGGGTAGAATTTAGTGATTCATCGCTCACATACAACACCGAGCGGTCAGCCCAATAAGTGCCCTCCTTAATGCCCATGACCCATTTAGTCCATCCCCCCACCCACGTCCCTCCAGCAACTCTGATTTTCTACTATAGTTCTTGAAAACTCCTCTGTATGACTGGTTATCTCTAGCTCCCATCATGCTTGGTAAAAAGAAACTTCACTGTAGTTTTTTTCCCACATACATTTCATCCATCCGGGGTTTTCTTGGTCATTTCAAAGCTTCCCCTTTCTGCCTTGTCTCTGGGGTGGTAGCCAACTTCTCAGAGGCTCAGTATCAGGCAAGGATTGGGGTTTTTAGCTTCAGCAGAGGAGCCAGGATGGGTCTGCTCCCCCGGTCCCTGCACGTCATTGGCATTCATGCTTGCTCACACCCACCCAGATATTTCCACCTGGTCTCTGGTTAGTGGAGCTCTGCCAGTTACCTGTGTCCTCCTTGCCCGAACTCAGGATGCTCTAGTTCCATTGTTGTCCTCTCGGTTACACCTATGCTTGGGAAAACCCGGGACTGCTCCTTGGACCGTAATGGAGTGCATGGAGGCTCCCCAAGGGTCCCTTACGTCCTTCTGCCCGGCCATTCCCAACCCTCAAGAGCCACTGTCACTTATCTGTATTCATTCCACAGAGGAGGGCATGGGAAGCTTGTTCAGAATAGTTCACTCCAACTGAAAAGGGACCACAGGTTTCTATCTCCATCTCCTACTTCCTGCAAAAGCCCCTCCCCCCGCTCTGACTCTCTTTGCCTTTGCCCAGCTCAGGTCATTGTTATCTCTTCTCCATGCCTTTCAATCGGCAGTCTATGGCTCCTGAGTGTCCTTGACTTTTAAAACTGGAAACGACTCTCCTCTTGGAATGCAATCCTTTGCTTTCAAACTACTGGCTCTTCCACAAATTTCAAAAGCCTTTTTTTTTTTCTTTCGGTAAAACAGTATAGAGATTCCTCAAAAAACATTAAAAATAGGACTACTCTATGACCCAGCAGTTACACTACTAGGTATTTATCCAAAGGATACAAAAATGCTGATTCGAAGGGGCACATGCACCCCAGTGTTTCTAGCAGCATTATCAACAGTAGCCAAATTATGGAAAGAGCCCAAATGTCCATTGTCCATCGACTGATGAATGGATAAAGATGTGAGATAGATATCTATATCTGTATCTATATATAGAGAGATATAGATATAGATAGATATAGATATCAGAATACTGTTTGGAGATTAAAAAGAGTAGTATTTATAACATGTGGATGGGACTGGAGGGTATTATGCTAAGTGAAATAAGTCAGTCAGAGAAAGGCATATATCATATAATTTCACTCACATGTGGAATTTGAGAAACAAAACAGATGAACATAAGAACATAGGGGAAGGGAAGGAAAAATAAGATACAAACAGAGAGGGAGGCAAACCATAAGAGACTGTTAAATACAGAGAACAAACTGAGGGCTGCTGGAGGGAAGGTGGATGGGGGAATGGGCTAGAAGCATGATAGGCAAGGAGGGCACTTGTAGGGATGAGCACTGGGTGTTCTATGTAAGTGATGAATCACTGGGTTCTACTCCTGAAACCAATACTAACTGTTAACTAACTTGAATTTAAATACATTTTTAAAAAATTTAAAGCTTATTTTTATATTCAAAACCAAAAAAACCTGGGCACACTTTTTCCCGTTTACTCTGCGCTAATAATTGTTTCTTCCCTAAGTTGATGCCTGTGCCTAGAAGGGGGGAGGACCGTCAGGTCACATCTCAAATTGCTAACCTCCTCCTCTCTGTCTCTGTCTCAAAGAAGAAGAGTGTAAGAATTCACTAAAATATAAGGCTACATTACAAGAGATGTCACAAAGCTGCGTTTGGTTATTGACCAAACTGATATAAATAGTATGCAGTCAGTGGCAGGTCAGATCAAGATGGGATGGTCTCGGGAGTTTTCGAAGAGGAGAGGGGCATTGATTTGTTCGTAATTCGTAAATCAGTGGAAAGAAACACCTAGTGGGTTCCACGCTCAACCACTGAGATGGGAATGCACAAGGCATGGCCATGGAGGGCACATGGGGATGACTTCAAGGAGGAAAGGGCCAAGTGTATGACAAGCTATAAGGAAGTAAAAGCAAAGACCTATTGAGAAAAGGCTATTGTGTTGGCTGGAAAGTTCCCATGTGTTGCTGTTGGGAAACCACCCAGCAACATTCCCTGATGTTTCAAAAGTATTGACTTCTCAATGGAGCGAAACAATGGAGACTGTAGGAGTGGACAAAGACAGGTAGGACATGTTGGGCTCGTGGTGGAAAATATTCACTGACCCGGAAAACTGCCAGAGAACAGTTCCACCTCCCGTGGATACAGGTCCCTGGGGCTCTGTACCCATAACAGACATACTGGGGGTGGGGGCTACTTGGCTATCGGCAAGTATGCAAATGACAAGAAAAGAGTAATAATATTAGCATTCTATTACAAACTGGCAAGGGAGTATGTTCAAAATCAGCCTTCCTTTATTTATTTTTTTTCAGCTTATTTATTTTTAGAAAGAGACAGAAGGAGAGGGAGAAACCCCAGCAGGCTCCATGCCACCAGCACAGAGCCTGACAAGGGCGTGGGGGAGGGGGCGGGGTTCAACTTACGAACTACAAGATCATGACCTGAGCAGAAATCAGGAGTCAGATACTCAACTGACTGAGCCACCCAGGTGCCCTCAAATCGGCCTTACTTTGTGCACACTTACACTGTGCATATAGTGGGGCGTTCTCTCAGCTGTGCTCAGCCATTATTTATTTATTAGTATTCTAGATGGGCTCTCAATGCCGTATGTCTACATTAGAAATGCACAAACAAAAAGTTAGTGGAGAATCAGCCTGCAGTATTAAATTTTATATTGCATAGCATGTTCATAATATTCTTGGGTCTTTTTTTTTTTTTTCATTTTAAAGAATTCCTTTCTGTTCCACTGATTTGAGGGGGAGAATAGATGACTTTCATTAGATTGTAAAAAAAAAAAAAAATGGCTTTGGCTTAACTGGAATCAGTGTCTTGAAGCCATTTTAGTCTTGTCTTTGTACTGTGTATAAAATGAATACAGAAATCTGCTCAGAATGATGAGTCCAAAAAATCTATAACTTTAAAGGGCTCAATCTATTTTTTTTCATGTTTATTTATCGTTGAGAGAGAGAGAGACAGAGTGCGAGCAGGGGAGGGGCAGAGAGAGAGGGAGACACAGAATCTGAGGCAGGCTCCAGGCTCTGAGCTGTCAGCACAGAGCCCGGTGCAGGGCTCGAACCCAAGAAATGCGAGATCATGACCTGAGCTGAAGTCGGACGCTGAACTGACTGAGCCACCACCCCCCCTCGCCCCTGATCTATTTTAATGCAGTTACTGAAGGATCAGTTTGATGTGTGACAGAGCCTTCAATAGCATCAATTTTGAAGTAACTGCATGGTGAGCATTTGCTGTTAGCCAAATAAGCATTTGGGGAACTTGGTGATAAGAATAAAATCTTGATCCGAGTGAGAGGACACTATCAGAGCCCAGTTAAAGTGTCTGTCTGCTGAAGAGCCAGATAATGGTTCCACTGGGCAACTGGGAATTAGACCTCAGAGCAAAATGAGGGGGTGAAAGACACCCTCTGTCTCAGTGACAGCGAGAGGCGAAGGGTGCAACTGAATGAGTGGCCGCAGGTGGTTGATGAATGACCGCGAGGGCGTGAAAAGAACTGAATGGATTCCGAGACACTCCCAGGTGTAGACCTCCATCCACACGTGACCATGGGGTCACAGTCTTTCTGCTTACTTAAGTCCTCACTTGGTGGCCGCCACTCTTTCACGCATTTCACCAGGATCAGGCAGTGACCTAGAAATGCTAGAGGCACCCGGAAGTTTTTAGGACAGGGAAAAGAGTTTCACAAGTACAGAGAGTCAGTATCACGAAGCGATCTTTCCCAAAATTAAGAGTGCCCTTGTGGTGATGAGCCCCGAGTGACGTATAGAACTGGTGAGTTGCTATATTGGTGCTATACCCGAAACTGATAGAACACGCGTACATGTAAGTTGATTATCCTGGAATGTTTTTGTTTTTTTTTTAATTTTTTTTTTTTTAACGTTTATTTATTTTTGAGACAGAGAGAGACAGAGCATGAACGGGGGAGGGGCAGAGAGAGAGGGAGACGCAGAACCGGAAGCAGGCTCCAGGCTCTGAGCCATCAGCCCAGAGCCCGACGCGGGGCTCGAACTCACAGACCGTGAGATCGTGACCTGAGCTGAAGTCGGACCCTTAACCGACTGAGCCACCCAGGCGCCCCTCCTGGAATGTTTTCAATAAATAAATAAATAAAAAGACCAAAAAAAAAAAAAAAGGAACTAAACCAAAATAGAAAAAAGATGAATCCTGGAAGAAGGTCTTTCTACTCCACCAGACTTTCTGGATTCACGTGTCTGTGATGGAAGATACTTCTTACAACGAAGGACTCGACCAAAAAAGCAAGTGAGCAATGAATGATGGGGCCCATGTTGGGTGCTGAGGACTCCTAGTGGGTCCGGATGTCTGTCACCAGTGCCTCCTCGTAGGACCTGTTCGGCCTAGCTTGACTCTTACATTCTGGAACCTGCTCACTTCTTCTCTGCCCTGGACTTGCATGCGTGCTGCCCCTCTACTTGGGATGATTTCCCCCAAGTCATGGGCCTCTTCCTTCTCATCCCTCAGGTCACGGCAACAAGCTGTCCTGAGTACTCAACCCGGACAGTTCACCACTCATAATGATATACTTGTTTGTCTGTTTACTTATTGGTTCCTTTTCCCCCTCAATGGTGACTGGCTTCATTTCCTGGGGCTGCCATAACCAAGTACCACAGGCTGGATGACATAAGCAAAGAAAGTTCATTGTCTCATGCTTCTGGAGGCCAGAAGTCTAAACTCAAGGTGTTGTTGGTGTTGGTGCCTTCTGGGGGCCGTGAGGGAGAATGTGTTCCAGGCCTGTCTCCTTGCCCTTGTAAGACGACCTTCTTCTCCATGTGTCTTCACGTTGTCTTCCCTCTATGGGTGTCTGTGTCCAAAGGTCCCGTTTTCATGTGGACACCAGTCCTACTGGGTCAGGGCCGACACCAATGACTCTGTTTTTGTTTTTTTAATGTTTATTTTTGAGAAAGAGAGAGAGAGAGAGAATGAGTGGGGAAGGGGCAGAGAAAGAGGGAGACACAGAATCCGAAGCAGACTCCAGGCTCCGAGCTGTCAGCACAGAGCCCGATGCAGGGTTCGAACCCATGAACTGAGATCATGACCTGAGCCAAAGTCAGATGCTCAACCAACAGAGCCACCCAGGCGCCCCACTAGTGACTCCATTTTAACTTGATGATCTCTGTGAAGACCCTATCTCCAAATATAGTCACATTCTGAGGAGCTGGGGGTTTGGACTCCAACACGTGAACGGGGAAGGGGCACAATTCAGCCCAGAACAACAGGAATTATGCAGTTTTCTCATTATTCGCTGTACGGCTGCTCAGCACCTAGAACAGGATCTGGCACATCATAGCCCCTCAACTAATGTTAGTTGAGTGAATGAATGACCTATTCTCAGCTGTTTAAGAAATGAGTTCTTTTGTGGGGCTGGTACCGACTCCCCTCTGCTGTGCTTTATGATTCTGCATGCTGGGAAATTCTTGTATTACCTCACAGCCCTTAGCGGGTGTACTTACAACTTTATACCAATTCTGTGTCTTTCCTGGAAAGACTTAAGCTAACTTACTGGAACACACAAAATACAAGATGACAAGGTTCTTAAGCGGAACAATTACATGTCACATAGATTCATACTCTTGTTTACAGAGGTGAACATAGGTTGTCTCCCAGCTTTCTGGTTTACATGGTTCATAGGGTCCATCAGATAAAAACAGGTCAACTGCTCGGGACAAGAGCAACTGTCATTGGTTGTTCTTATCAAGAATGGATAAGAATCTCTCCAGGGTGTTCCCCTGAAGGAGGCACTGCCTGTCATGACACACACATACTGACAACAGATTTTTCCAGCAGACACACCAAGAGGTCCACGAGACTGCTTGTTTCTCTTTTTTGACTTCTTAAAAGTATTTTTGACTTAATTTTAATGTATTGACAATTTCTGATTATAGAAGAGTGCGTGCTCGCGGAAGAAAATGTGAAACTGACAGGTAAGCCAAAAAAAAAAAGATGTTATAAATCATCTGAAATCCCAGCATCTAGGAAAAAAGCATTGTTAACATTCCGGTATGTGCTTTTCCTGTCTTATATTATGCATGAATGTAATTTTTAACAAAAAGTTCAAACTGCATGTTATTTTTCAATCTGTTTTTAATTAAACTATATATCATGCACATTTTCCCATGTCATTAAATATTCTTTAAAAAATACATTTAATGGCTCCTAGGTATTTCATTAGATAAAGGCATTTATTTATTGAGCCAATCCTTTATTAGAGAATAGTGAGTTGGTTTCCAAGATTGGCCATTATAAGAAATGAGGCTGTGGATGTACTTACAGATAAATCATTGGAGAAATGTATAATTATTTCCTTAAGGACAAATTCCCAGAAGCCCAATGGTCCATATATATACACGTATATATATATATATGTGTGTGTGTGTGTGTGTGTGTGTGTGTATATACGTGTATATATATATACACGTGTATACACGTGTATATATATATACACGTGTATATATATACACGTATATATATATGTACGTGTACATATATATATACACGTGTATATATACGTCTATATATGTATATATATATGTGTGTGTGTGTGTGTGTGTATATATACATATATATGTACATATGTATATATGTATATATGTATATACACACACACATATATATATACATATATATGTACATATATGTATATATATATATACACACATATATACATATATATATATGTATATGTATATCTGACCACTTTTCTACACAGAATGTTATAAAATTTACACTCTTGCCAGCTGTATTTGGGAGTACCAGTGGTGGCACACTTCACCAAACTTAGTGTGTTGTAATTTTATTTCAGCCTTGTCAGTTGACTACACAAAAGGTGATGTATACCTTGTGGTTATTTTGATTTGCACTCTGTTGTTAAAGAAGCTACACTTTTGCTAAAAATAAAGCGACTGGCTCTGCAATTTGGTGAATTACATTTTCCTGGCCTTTGCCAATTCCAACATTACTTTTTTCTCTGACTTGTGAAAGCTCTTTATGGTGTCTCTTTTTATTTTTCTGCTTCATATGTAGTCATGATGTTTTCCCAATTTTGTTTGTGCTCTTCCACCAGAGGGGTACATTAGGCTTGATTTTATAATATGTATTGTTGTTGCTTTTATGTATTAATATTTTTATAGAGTGAAAGATACCAGTGTTTTCTTCTTGTGATGTTGCTTTCAGTGTTATGATTTGAAAAGCCTACTGCACTCCAGAATTACATAAATGTGTATCTATATTCTCTTCTGGAATAGTTCGTGCTTTTTTTTCCCCCTAAAAATTTACATTTTTTTTAGCCCAGCTGAAATCTATTCTGGAATGTAATGAAGTTAAATGAATTTTTCCACAAATATTTAGTCAAGTTCTATAAAAATATGGTTTTTAAATGAGACAGCTATCATATGCTAAATTCTTAAACATTCCCGTGTCTGTTCTGGACTTTCTATTTTTGTTACCTTGAATTGTTTGGCTAGTCCTGCATCCACACCACATTGTTCAAATTATTGCGGCTTTATAATATATTTCAACATTTGGCTTCAAGTCCCTTCTCATTTTTCTTTAAAAAATTTTCTTGGTTATTCTTGCCTGTTTATCCTTCTGGATAAACTTGAAAAGCCTTTGGTCAAGTTGCAAGAATGTGAAGTTGGTGTTGGATTAGATTAGAAATGTATCACATTTGTAAAGCAAACTGGGAGGAATTAACACTTTAGTAATAATGGGTTTTCCTATCCAGAAATACAGGGTGCTTCTGCATTGTATTCTAAACTCTTCTTTTAAGTCCATTTTTGTTTTCTTTTCTTTTTTATTTTACGAAAGTTTATTTTATTTATTTTTGAGAGAGGGAGAGCATGAGCAGGGGAGGGACAGAGAGAGAGGGAGAGAGAGAATCCCAAGCAGGCTCCAAGCTCTGAGCTGTCCGCACAGAGCCTGACGCGGGGCTCAAACTCACAGACTGAGATCATGACCTGAGCCGAAGTTGGACGCCCAACCGACTGAGCCACCCAGGCGCCCCTGTTTTCTTTACACAGTGTTGCACATTTCTTGTTAAGATCATTTGTAAATAGGTTATATTTTTTGTTCATTTTGTGAATGAAATAATATTTATTTTTTAATATGTGAAAGTTATCGATACTTGTAAATTTGTGTTGGTGCCCATCACTTCCTAGTAGTGACAACCTTTTCGTGGATGATTTTCTTGAAGTTTCAAGAAAAAAATTCAAAATGGCATTACTTCTATTCTCTCTCCAGTGTATATGCCTCCCATTTCTTTTCTTGTTTCCTTATGTGGTTTGGGACTTACAACAAATGAAAAAGAATAGTGATGATGTGAAGCATCCTTATATTATTCCTCTCTTCAATTGAAAAGCCTGTCAGAATGACGTAATTCATTGGTTTGCAAAATATGCTATTTATCATGTTGGCAAAATTCTCTTCTAGTCCCAGTTTACTACACATATTTGTAATGCATGGTATTTAATTTTATCACTGATTAATTAATTTGGGATGTCTGTTGAATTTTTTTCTCTTCTCCCTTGATGTGATAAATTATGTGAATCGATTTTTAAATATTAAATAATCCTTGCATTCCTAGTATAAATTTGTTTCTATTGTGGTGTACTATTCTTTTCTTTTCACGCTGGATTCGGTTAATGAATGCAATGTTTAGGATTTTTGTTTGTACATATTTGCTGGACTATTTAATAAGCTTTGTCTCTGAGTGTTTAATCTTTATCAGGTTTTAACATCGTGGTTTTGCTAGCTTCGTAAAATGAGTTGGAAACTTTCCATTGCTTTCTCTACTTTGGAATTATTTAAATAGCATTGGAATATTATAAAAATGAAAATAACTCAATAATTCATTTTTGACAAGGTTTGTGATTTCTTCCACGGTCTATTTCTGGTCTACTCCAGTCTATTTCATTTCTATTTCTGGTCTATTCCAGTGTCTTACTTCTTCTTGAACCAGTTCATAAAGCACTTTCTCAGAAAAGTGTTTCTGGAACATTAATGTACACACAGATCTCCTAGGGATCTCCTTGGTGTCTAGATTCTGATCCGTTAGAACTAAACCATAAGAGACTCTTAAATGCGGAGAACAAACTGAGAGTTGCTGGTGAGGTGCTGGGTGAGGGGATGGGCTAAATGTGTGATGGGCATTAAGGAGGGCACTTGTTGGGATGAGCAGTGGCTGTTATATGTGATGAACCACTAAATTCTACTCCTAAAACCAATACCACACTACATGTTAACTAACTTGAATTTAAATGAAAGAAAAAACCAAAAAGAACTACACCATGTATCCTACTCTCTAGTGAGTCACCCTAATTCACAGAAAGCTAGTAGAATGTCATAGACTCTGGGTCTGGAGTTCTCTCTTGTCCAGCAAGAGAGCGGACGCGGGATTAAAATGCAAGAGAGGCTGATGTCCAGGAGGAGACAAGAGCCCCAGGTAAGGGTCCTTGCTCCGTTTTTATTAGGATCAGAGGGCCTGCAAGCATGATGGACGTGCACAAGGAGACAATGAAATCGTGATCATTAACTCATGGGTGTGGGGGAAAGGGGGTTTTGACGATACGCAGTGTCAGGGGTTTGGGTCGATACAAAACAAAATCCTGGCACCGGGAGGATGGTTGTTTACAGCAGACATGAGACACCACATCTGTTTGTCTAAACTTGCCTAGGGGACAAGAAAGGCAGAGCATGCTACCTCAGGGTCAACAAGGCACCTTTCTTTTGCTAATTAGCTCCGCTCTGGGCAACTTTGCCCTGCCGTGGACTGTAGCCCTCTGTGTTCCTGTTTTTGTCCTTCCTTCCTGTGAAAGCGGCTTTCTGCTATTGTACTAAGTTGGGAGATGCTTCCGCCCTGTTTACCTAATCTTGTTTACCTCATCTTGGATGCGTTCATCCTGTAACTTTCTATGTCTTTATGTCTTGTTAACCCATCGGTGCAAACTCAGGGAATTTCTAAGCTTATTCCCCACAGTTGCCCCTTTTTGTTTTTCTTGGTTCTTCCAGTCTTGTGTTTGAGGACCGTCATGACCAGCTCCTGGTCCTTCTTTTGCTTTTGGATGGTTTGGAGGCTGATGGTCTGTGGAGTGGTTTCAGGATGAGGAGTCCATGAAGAGGCATCCTCCATCTTGAAAAAGGGGGTGGGGGTGGTGGCTACTCATTCAGAGTCATTCTCTGGATGTCCTGGTTCATTGGAAGATATCCTGGGGGTCTCCACCATGCCATGGTACGGCTTCCCCAACTGAGAGAGAATCCACAGAGGTCTGGAATCTGAAAGAACACAAGCATATTCTCGACCCCGGGTGTGATGTTTAGTGGGCCCAGTCTGTGTGGACCCCCATTCAGGGATTTTGTATAGCGTCCTAGCTTGAGAGGGTTTATCTGATTTTGAAGAATGTCGCTCAGCGGCAGGTAGTCCTTGAGGATTAAGATTTAAAAACTTAAGAGTAATCATAGCACAATTCAGAAGGAGCTGAGGTCGTCACGCAGTCAGGAGTATCTCCCCCTTTTTGTTTTTTTTAACATATTGTGCTCATTTTGGAGCGTATTATGTGCTCATTTTACAATTGCTTGGCTTTGTGGATTATAAGGAATGGGCAATTCCAACCAAGGCTTAAGTAAAACAACTTAAAAAGGGCATTGTGTCCTGTTTTACCCTTTTGGTGAAATTATATTTATTTATAATTAATAAATATATGTATATGTTCATACATAAATATATGTGTATATTTATTTTTAATATATGTATGTATTTATTTATTTATAAATATATGTGTGTATTTATTTACTTATTTATTTATTACCTGTAACAAAAATGTATTTTCATTTTTTGTATCTTTCTTACGTATCTCTTACTTTTTTATAGACGAAGTTACTTATTTCCATTAGCCTTGATTACATTTAGCAGAATGTTAACTTTTAGAAACCTTAGTCTCCCTTGAAAACTAAGTAGTAAGCAATTATGAACTGTCTGTTACATCAGAAATTTTTTAGGTGGCAGACTTATGAATCTATTAAGCATAGAGCATGGTTTTTTTTTTTAATGGGTTTAAATATTCTTAGTTTTTGTGGGTTTTTTGCCATAAGAAGTCAGAAGCATAAACCTATGTTTAGCAAGCAAAGCTGCAGCATCCCATTTGATTTGGAAGAGGCCTAAATGTCCGACGAACTTAATTCAATGTGTCATTTAAGCAAAACGTTCAAGTTTTAGGTTACCAAAGACCCTGAAAGCTATTTTAACAATTATGCCTGAAAACTATGAGACGGACAAAGTTCACCATTCCTTTAAGTCGTCCCCCTGCTGACAAATTGGAACAGAGATAACATGAGTTTATGTGACCTTTAGTAAACCTTAGTAGAATGAAGTTTTATTATTTAATTTTAATAATTCAAAAGACATGTCTACCTTAATTAGATTTCAGCTGTGTCCCCTTAAAAGTTTACCACTGTTGGGGCGCCTGGGTGGCTCAGTCGGTTGAGCGTCCGACCTCGGCCAGGGTCAGGATCTCACTCACGGTCCGTGAGTTCGAGCCCCGCGTCGGGCTCTGTGCTGACAGCTCGGAGCCTGGAGGCTGCTTCGGATTCTGTCTCTCTCTCTCTCTCTCTCTCTCTCTCTCTCTCTCTCGGCCCCTCCCAGCGCATGCTCACACTCTGTCTCTGTCAATAATAAACTTAAAAATTTTTTTTTTTGGAAAAAAAAAAGTTTACCACTGTCAATTTTTTTCTGGTGGAAACAGCGAGGAAATCTGAAGCAGGCGGCATAAGTCTAAGGGGGTGTTTTTTGCTTTCTGACAGGTGGGGAGGAAGGGAAGGCAGAAAAGGTGAGGTGCCGCCACCAAGAGGCCCGAAGGCAGATAAAGGCGCAGAGGACAGAGAAAGAGTTCACGTGGTCCTAAAGCCTGTCGGCTCAGAGAGATGAGCAAGATAGCGATTTTTGTTGTGTTTTGTATTATTTGGTTTTCCACTAGTGGGATCTGGGCAGTCCGTATCGGGCCAGAGAAGACAGGGAAGTTCCCCGAGACAAAAGGAGTTTCGGCAGCTGCTTGAGAATATTCCTTGAAATCTCCATCCCGGGGTAGACCCTTAGCCAGAGACAGTTGGCGCTAATCATCATCGTTCTTAAGCCGGGAAATGAATGAGGGAGAAGCCCCTGCATACGGTTAGAGTAACCGGAGGGTATCGGGGGAAACAGTGAGAAAGTTAGAGTGCCTGTATTAGGGATGGATGGCCTGTGGAAGATCCACTGCACTATTTCAGTGCATTGTTTTATTGTCAATGATTGGAAGCTGGGCTCGCTGCCTTGGTTGGGAATATTGCCCTGTTCCGGACAGTCGTTCAAAAGACGCCGGAACAGCAGCGTCAAAGTGTTGCTTAGCACAAGCCACGCAAGCAGCCCGAAACCCTTGGGCATAGATAGCGTGTTGGGCCGGGGTCAAAACGATGTTCGTAAGGGAGCCCCAGTCCCAGGCCTACATGGAATGAGTGCCACAAGTATTTTCTAAAATGCCGATTGCACAAGGGCTGTGCTGGGCATACAGCTGAACTGATTCTTGCCATTCCTTTACTATCGGAAAGAGCAGGCCTTCATGGACATATTGCCTACTTTGCCTGACAACGGGAAACCGCTGGAATTTACCGGCCTTATGAGCTTCCTTCACGTACTTTTGCATTGGGGTAAGGACCTTATCGGAACCGGTCAGTGAGGTTTTTAGAGGCTCAATATCGTCCCATCTTTTTGAGGGAGGGGGAGGTGCGGGCTGTAAAGGCACCGAAGGCACAGGCTGACTAAAAAAAGCTCAGGGTGTTCCTCTTCTTTTGGGTAATTTTACATCTTTATATACATCCTCTGAACTCAAGGGGAGAGGGGCAGTGTGGACAAGGGACCAAGTGAGGACCACCTCAGGGGGGACATTAGCCCCCTCAGAATGCCCAGCTTTAGATGTTTTCCCTACTTGTTCCCAAACGTCAAGATCACAAGTTCCCTGTTTGGGGAACCAAGGGCAGTGTTGCTGGGTACTCATTAATAATGTAAGGAGTGGGGCACCTGGGTGGCTCAGTCGGTTAAGCGTCTGACTTCAGCTCAGGTCACGATCTCACGGTCCGTGAGTTCGAGCCCCGCATCGGGCTCTGGGCTGATGGCTCAGAGCCTGGAGCCTGCTTCCGATTCTATGTCTCCCTCTCTCTCTGCCCCTCCCCCGTTCATGCTCTGTCTCTCTCTGTCTCAAAAATAAATAAACGTTAAAAAAAATTAAAAAAAAATCTATAAAAAAATAATAATAATGTAAGGAGTGCTTTCTGATTGAGGATAATGTTGGCCACCTTTTCCAATGACTGTAAAATACGAATGTGTCGTTCCTGTTTGGGGCCTAGGGAGTCTCCCATGATAAATCTCTCAAAAGTTCCACGGCAGCGAATCCTAATATAGTTTCGCTTATCTCTTACCTCGTCAGGAAGAGATTGTAATCTGGTGCCTTTTTCTTGGAGCTCTTTAGTCGCTCCACGGCGTCCTGCAGTCCTTGAGTCGCACCGCCTCCTGGCCATGTCGGCCTGTAGTGCTCTGGGTTCCAATCCCACTGGCGTCACCATCTGTCGTAGACTCTGGGTCTAGAGTTCTCTCTTGTCCAGCAAGAGTGCGGACGCGGGATTAAAATACAAGAGAGGCTGATGTCCAGGAGGAGACAAGAGCCCCAGGTAAGGGTCCTTGCTCCGTTTTTATTAGGATCAGAGGGCCTGCATGCATGATGGACGTGCACAAGGAGACAATGAAATCGTGAACATTAAGTCATGGGTGTGGGGGAAAGGGGGTTTTGACGATACGCAGTGTCAGGGGTTTGGGTCGATACAAAACAAAATCCTGGCACCGGGAGGATGGTTGTTTACAGCAGACAGGAGACACCACATCTGTTTGTCTAAACTTGCCTAGGGGACAAGAAAGGCAGAGCATGCTACCTCAGGGTCAACAAGGCACCTTTCTTTTGCTAATTAGCTCTGCTCTGGGCAACTTTGCCCTGCCGTGGACTGTAGCCCTCTGTGTTCCTGTTTTTGTTCTTCCTTCCTGTGAAAGCGGCTTTCTGCTATTGTACTAAGTTGGGAGATGCTTCCGCCCTGAATGCCTAATCTTGTTTACCTCATCTGGGATGCTTTCATCCTGAGATTTCCTATTCCTATGCCTTTGCCCTGTTTACCTAATCTTGTTTACCTAATCTTGGATGCGTTCATCCTGTGACTTTCTATGTCTTTATGCCTTGTTAACCCATCGGCGCAAGCTCAGGGAATTCCTAAACATATTCCCCACAGTAGAATATCTAAGGAAATGGAGAGCACTAATGTCTTGTTCTCCAGAAGCAGACCCTCCCTAACATGAGGGCTCAAATTTGTGCCCTCAAAATTTGATTTCTTTAAAACGTGTTCCCAGGAGAAACTGGCAAGGGCGTCGGGGCAGACAAGAGGGAAGAAGGGGAAGAAGCTGAGGAAGGGTGTGAGGTCGAGTGACGTCCCAACCTGAACCTGATCCTACAGGGGGCTCTGGAGGAGAAATTACAACTCAGAGTCTGTCCTGACCCGGGGCAAAGGAACTGTCCTACACCCACCAGTCATTGGCCAAAGGGGGGTGTAGGGGTCTGGGTGCGGGTGATGTAAACTCCCTGGTACTTCCTGCTCTAATGTCTTCCCAAAAAGTGTTGCAGAAGTTGGGAGAGGGGGCACACACTGTTATAAGGGATCCCGGGGATCTGAGCAGAGTAATGAACGGGGGGATTCTGTATGATTCTTTACGAACAGGGGGAATTCTATATCCCTCAAGTAATCTTCCCTAGACATTTTCTTTTTATTTCAGACAAACATTAAATGAAAAATAGAGCAACAGAGGGTTTGAGATTGCGCTCTGATAAGTTCTGACAGTCAGCCTTTGTATGTTGGAATACTTTTGCAGACGGTCGACCACCCGGGAGTAGGGTTGACATCCATTTGCAAAAAGCTGGGAATCACTTAATAAGGGTATATGACTGAATAGGGAGCCATATTACCTCTGCTTTAAGGTGAGACAGGGGCACACCATGGGCCAGGCCAAGATCCTCCTAGAAAATTGTTTTTCATTTACTACAGTACATAGACACATAGGAAATAGAAACCCAAACTCTATTTCATATGCAGCAGCAAAAATATCTTTGGTCTGGAATTTTTCAAGGCTCTGAACATTAAAGATATCTCAGTAAATGACCCCAATTATTTCCAAACGTACAAGATAACTACATAAAATAACGCATATGGACATTTAACCTATATACTAGTTTGTAATTCGAGGAAGGTCTACCAAAACATCTTTAATTTTAGAAAAGCTTATCGGCTGCCTCTCTTCCTTCATGTAATTATTAGCTAGAGTTTCAGTAATCTGTCCAAACCAATATCTGTGTGTAAGAAAATGTCTGTTATTCTCATCTCCATAGTAGGAGGGCAAAAATCAGCTTGTCCCAAAGTAGTATTGGTTCCTTAACAAACACATTACTCATTTTCACTGTGACAGATTGTATTTTTCAGAGATGGTAAGTCCATGTATATATATATATTTTTCCCATCCTTCATGCCCTTCTTATAATACGACGTGGACACTTCTCCACTGAAAGGCGGTGTCTGTATTCTCTCCCTTAAACCTGGGTGAACCATTGTAACTGCCTCAATCAGTAGGATGTGGCAAAAGTGATGCTGTGTGACTGCGAAGGCTCAGGTCGCCATAGGGAGCACAGCCCTTTTTTTTTTTTGCTTACATTCACCCTTAAAACCCAGCCACCATGTTGTGAGGTTGTCCAGGCCATGCAGAGAGGCCACACGTGGGTGTTCCAGCTGCCGGTCCCAACTAAGCCTCAAGCCAACAGCCAGCATCAGCCTCAGACACGTGAGTGAATGAACCCTCAGAAAAATCTGGCCCTCAGCCTCTGAGCTGCCTCAGCTGAGGCTCTAAACACTGTGCAGGGTGTGGAGACGAGCTATCGCCATGCCATTCTGTCAGAATTCCTGACCCACTGAATCTGTGGGAGACAATAAATGCTTACTGTTGTTTTGGAACACTAGGTTTGGGGTTCATTTGTTAACTTAGACATGCACCAGTAATCCGTATTTCCTCACTGATTTAAGACCTCATTGCCATATACTATACTTGTAAGTAAACACGGGTCTATTTATGAACCCTTTGATATTTCATTGATCCTTTTGGGAGTGTCTCTTGAGGAAAGTTTCCTTTTGTATCACTATATACATATACGCTATGGGAAAACCCAAACCCCCAAATCTCTGTAGCTGAATACAACAAAGACTTACTTCACATTTACCTGAATTCCACCTTGGGTTGGGCAACGCTCCAGACCAGTTGTCTTTCATGGAGAGATTCCTTGATACGGGCTGCTTCCACTGGCAATGTTGCAATCTTAGCACATGGCCTTCGGGTCACCAAAGTATGGGAAGAAAGAAGTGAAGAGTTGGTGCCCGAGGTCCTAAATGGCGTGACCCAGGGGTGACACCTTTTCTGCCTGTTGGCCAGAACCAGTCACATCATCCCATCAACAACGAGGAGGCTGACAAATGTAAGAGTACATGAATATTGGGTGAGCAGTAGGTGTTTTGGCCACACCCTTCATTAGTTATTGTTTATTTTCCCAGAAATGTCTCGGCAATGCTCACACATATATTGTACCTGACACATTTTATTTATTTATTTATTTATTTATTTATTTATTTATTTATTTATTTTTTTTTTTAATGTTTATTTATTTTTGAGACAGAGAGAGACAGAGCATGAACAGGGGAGGGGCAGAGAGAGAGGGAGACACAGAATCCGAAACAGGCTCCAGGCTCCGAGCTGTCAGCACAGAGCCCAACGCAGGGCTCGAACTCACGGACCGAGAGATCATGACCTGAGCCGAAGTCGGACGCTTAACCAACCAAGCCACCCAGGCGCCCCTACCTGACACATTTTAGAATCCGATCCATTACATTTTTGTGATCTTTTTGTTTTAGAGGGGAAGAAATAAACTAACACAAAGAGGGACCAGACTAGTTCCCTAATTTTTACTTGTTGCTCCATTCCTACCAACCAAGACTCTTTCGGTTCCTGATTAAATATTACTAACCATGATTTAATGTCTACTTCATTTAGCTTAGGCCACAACCAATTCCTGGCTGTAGATTCGAAAGTGGAGGGAAGGCTGATGGCATTTTCAAATTTCCTTGATGATTTCTCCCTAGAGTATTAGAGAATATAAGCCTGATCTGCGGTAGAATAACCATATAGGAAACATCGTTGCTCTGTAACTCAGGCCAAAGAACATTGGCCTGAAAGGCCTCCTCTTGAAGCAGAAAGCAGACATATCCCACGAAGGGAATGTCTACTAATTTAATAGTTCTGTAGTTTTATGGGAGGACAGAGTAAAATATAGCCCAATTAAAAATAGGATAAGATGTTGCGTTCGAAAGAAAAACAAATCTTCTCCAAAAAAACTTTGAGATAATTATATCATTTTAATTGAAATCTCTGCAAGAGACGAATTTTGCCAATTTTCTGTTCAGCTGATAGGTAATTCTCCTTGGAGGAGTGAAGAGAAAGCTGTGGTTTAATATGTGTATGTTCGTCATGTTTTGTATCTGTGTTTGCAAAAATACTCCTCCATGGCCTTGGAACGGGATGCTTCCGGTCTGTCTCAGGCCTGCCTTATGTGGTAAATCACAGGCATTATTTTGAGATTATATTGTGCTTGAATCTTCCTTCTTTTCTTGGTGTAGGCAACTGAGAGTCTAGTGGGCATTAGGAGAAGTGGGTATTAGGCCTTCTCCAGATTTCTAAATATTGATTATAACTCAGGCTGAGTTCAATTTGTGGCCCTTTTCTCTTTTATATTTGCTCCTGAGAGGATCCAGTCCCCTGGCTCTATGGTTTTTTAATTTAAAAAAAATATTTATTAATTTTTGAGAGAGAGAGAGAGCAGGGGAGGGGCAGAGAATCCCAAGCAGGTTTCACACTGTCAGCGCAGAGCTCGATGTGGGGCTCAAGCTCACGAACTGTGAGATCGCGACCTGAGCTGAAATCAAGAGTCGGATGCTGAACTGACTGAGCCAGCCAGGCGCCCCTAGTCCCATGGTTTTAAAAGGCGCCTATGTGCCAATGACCCCAAAACTTGTATCAGCTACACAGATCTCTCCCCTAAACTCCAGGTGCTGGCCGCCTCTCTACTTGGGTGTCTATCAACCATGTCCAGATCAGAACCTCCTTGATCTCACCTCCGCCTCACTACGCACTTCTTTAACCTTCCTTATTTCAGTGAGTGACAACAAGATGAAATCAGCTGTTCGGGACAAAAAAACTCTACGTGCTTCTCGAGACCTCTTTTCCCCCTCAACTCACGAGATCAATCCATTAGCAAGAGGTTTTTTTTTGTTTGGTTGCTTGGTTGGTTGGTTTGTTGTTGTGTTTTTGTTTTAGAAAATCTACATTCAGACTGTTTGCAGAATCCAAGCACATTTCACCCCTCTACCAACTTAGTCCAAGTTTTTTTTTTACTACGAGGTAAGTATTAATTTGTCTGTGATTTATCCCCTGTAGAGAGGAAGTTGGCCTCTTGCAAATCTCCGTAGAAGCTGGCCAAGGCTTAGTACTTAAGGACATCAATCCTGGTCGACCATGAGACTTGGACCTCAGCCCTCCAAACATGCCCAAATTGAAGCTGGTGCTCCTTTAATCGTGAGCACTAGTGTGACAAATCCTGCTGCTAGGCTCTCTTTGTCCCTACAGCTGCGGCACAAGGTCTGGACCCTTCACTCACTCCCCTAACACGGGAAGAGGAGCTGGCAGGATAGGAATGGGGCACAGCTCGACTCTTTCATACTGCTTTTACGTCCTGGCCCCTCATCATGTCAGAGGAGAACCTGGCTCTTCCCTACCCATTCAGCTTAAAAGCCCCACATCCCAAAAGTCATGCCCCTCTCCGACATCTGGCATCAGACGCGAAGGTACCCCAGAGTGGGAGGGGCCGTGTGGAACTCACGTACCTGCCCCAATCCTGTTCCCCATGAGTTTTCTTCCAATGAGTGATGTTCTTACAGGTCTGGTCTGTGTGGTAGCCATTTTTCCTTGTTGCACAATAGGTGTTCTATTACGCCCAAATCCCAATTCTTGGTTCTGCCTCCCTCATCCGCGGTTTCAGTGCAATGAGAACGCCAACCGATCACCCATTGTGTTCCTACCAAAAACCTAAGTGTGTCATTGTCTATTCCTCTTCTTCACCTAAACCATACATTCGGTCCTTCAGCCAGTTCTGCAAGAGCTCTACTTTCAAAATACAGTCAGAATTTAACCATGTTTCATTGCATTCGCCTCCTAACCAGACTATTTCCGCAAAAGACCCCGAGGTCATCCTTTTTATTTTTTTAATTTTTTTTAAGGTTTATTTATTATTGAGAGACAGAGAAACTGAACATGAGCATGGGAGGGGCAGAAAGAGGGAGAGACACAGAATCCGAAGCAAGCTCCAGGCTCTGAGCTGTCAGCACAGAGCCTGACGCGGGGCTCGAACTCACAAACTGCGAGATCGTGACCTGAACTGAAGTCGGACACTTAACCGACTGAGCCACCCAGGCGTCCCCCAGGGTCATCCTTTATAAACCTGAATCAGGTCATGTCACCTTCTAGTTTGAAACTCCCAGATGACTTCTCATCACATTTAGAATACTCTCAAAATCCTCATCATGGCTACAAGGCTTTACGTGATTTGGCCCTTGCCTCATTTTCTTCTACTCTTGCTCTGTTTCCTCTGCCTGGAATGATCCTCTCCCAACATGACTCTCTCTTACCTTCACCCACATCTCTGTTCAAATACCACTTCCTCCTGAGTGCGTTTCCTGGTTGCCCACTCCAAAATAATAGTCCCCTTCACTCTGGATCTCCTTATTATTACTATTTTTTTTTAACGTTTATTTTTGAGAGAGAGACAGACACAGAGACAGAGCACCAACAGGGGAGGGGTAGAGAGAGAGGGAGACACAGAATCCGAAGCAGGCTCCAGGCTCTGAGCTGTCAGCACAGAGCCCGACGCGGGGCTTGAACCCACAAACTGTGAGATCATGACCTGAGCCGAAGTCAGACGCCTAACGGACTGAGACACCCAGACGCCCCTATTACTATTTTTTAAGAGAGCATGTGTGTGTGCACACCAGTGGGGGAGGGACAGAAAGAGGGGGAGAGAGAGACTCTCAAGCAGGCCCCATGCCCAGCACAGAGCCCAATGCAGGGCTTGATCCCACAACCCTGAATTATGACCTGAACCAAAATCAAGAGTCTGACACTCAACCGACAGAGCCACCCAGGAGCCCCATCTTTACTATTGTTTTTTGTTTGATTGTCACCATGGCACTTACCAATTCCTGAAAGTATATTGTCTGTTTGTTTATGAGCCTGTTGTCAGCCTCCCTAATGGAATTTCTGCTTCACGAGAGCTTGGACCTTGTTCGTGTCCTTTGCTGTTCTGTCTCCAAGGCCTAACACAGGGCGTGGCTCTGCTCAAAAATTATCTGTTGAATAAATGAATGAGTGGGACTGAAAAAAGAGATCTGAAAATAATTCCTCAGAGATCTGGGAAAATCTGAAGACATTTCTAAAAGCATAATTATCCATCAGCCCCATTAGGAAAGACGGAGCCTTCTGCACTTAATAGGTGTTTGATAAATACAGATGGAATAAGTAAATGGATAAAATCAAGCTGCCTTTATTCATCACACGGAACAGCTATAGCATGCCTCTATGCCCGTTATTTTTTTCTTGACTCAAACCACCACATGTGATTTTTAAAATGAAGCTTTGATTGAAAAAGTCACAAATTTGGGGAAATGGTTCAATATGTGAAAACAATTCTTTGGGGAAAAATAAAGAAGTGGGAAGTATGATGAGTGGTATCTTTTTGCGTGGCGGGGGGGGAAGATCAAGAACTATAATCTTTCTCTGAACATCAAGTGAATGATTATTCATCCTTTGAAAAGTATACGTGAATTAGAAGCTGTCAGTACAAACTCTTTATAGTAATTCTTTCTGCGTGAAACTGACCTTAAGTAAGATGAAAACTGGCCTAACATGAATTTGGTGAGCTACTAGTGAACGTAGTTTGTCCTTGATCACGGAGACATGCAAAGTTAATTAAGAATGTTATTTCCAAACGAATGTCGCCTTTGGTACTAAAGGAAGTGACTATTTCTTAATACTGGGAAATTTAAGAATCTCTTTGATTCTTAAAGAAGAATCAAGAGTTGACAGCAGAGTCTATTATCTTACAGGAAGAACCAAAGAAGTTGAAGTTCAAATATGACTGAAGCAGTTCGGTTTCATTCTGTAGAGAAAGTCATTACTTCCTAGCCTGCCAGTAGTTTTATAGGCATCTTAACATGGGAGTCGAAGACCTTGGGCCTGTTTGTAGCTGGGGCTGAGTTCACCATTTCCGTTGGCGTTCTCCAGCAGGGTAACAACACACAGCGATAATCTTTGAAATCATGTCAGCTCAATGCCTCAAATAACCTTCACGCCGAGCCTCGTAAATTGGTTTTCTTTACCCATAAAACAGATGAAGTAACTGAGGTTGTAAGGAGTTTAACGACTCTGCCCAAATTGCTGAGCTAATGAGATTTGCCAGGCTGGGGCATCCGTGGTGCAATTGAGTTAAGGGTGCAGATAATGGTGGAGACTTAGAGGATAATCAGTTGCACTTGGTATCCCGGTGAGAGGTGCCCATGGGAGATTTAAATGGCGTTTTCTCAGGAATAAGTGGCAATTCCTGTTCTGAAGTTCGGAAACCAGGCTGAGAACAGAGATCGACGTGGAGGTGATGTAGGAACCATGAACTAGATAAATCATTCAGGTGGGTGTTAGTGAAGAGCATTGAGGCCATGAAAGAAAAGGATGCCAGGGAAGAAAAATTTGAAGGAAGAGTGGCTCGTTTGTGTCCGATATTATTGAAGGCTCCTGTGGAGTGAGGACTAAGACCTTTGAAATAAAATGGATATCGGGGTCCTTACCGCTAGTATGAAGCACCCCATGCCCAGTAGTGTGGCATAGTACTAACTGATGATTTGAGTTCTATTTCTCTCCTAAATAAGGAAGAGCTTATTAGCAAGCTGACACATTTTGTTAGAGGATTTGTTTCCCCCCTAAATATGTCCTTTTTTTTTTTTTTTCTTTCTCAAATGTTCTTCGGACTGCTTTGAATCTTTGCATTTCTAATTGTGTGTATAAAATGATTGTTCACTATCTTTCTGGAGTAACTCGCAGATAGAAGAATGTATTTAAAAAGAAAAGGGCTAGATAAAAATCTTAGTTTTCTTATTGCACTAACAATGTGGCTCTTAAATCACTTTTTATAAAGTTCAAAAGGTGCTTGAATTTAGGGCTGAGAGTCTTTTTTCTTTCGTCATCTTTTTATAAACTGAAGATTGCCCTGATTTATGCTTTGATGAGATGTACAGTATGCTGTATGAAAAAGATATCCTCTCAATGCTTTGAAGATTCTCATAAAATGGTGAAAACCGTGCCAAAAGAGATTATTCACTAAAATTAGTACATATGCAGTGGTTCATTAGCTTGAATTTACATTGTGAAATTGCTCATTGAATTGACTGGGTATTTTTATAATGGTTAAAGACTGGTTCTTAATTCTGATTGTGCTTTAGAATTGCCTGGGGAGTTTCCCCCTGCCCCTCGAGGCTGTCTGCTTAATTGGGTAACATTTCATGCGGTGGGTGGGGGGAGAAAGAGGGTGTGCTATGTTGTTGGTTTTTTTTACATAGACTTTATTTTTCAGAGTAGACTTAAGTCCACAAAAAAAATTGAGCGGAAAGTACAGAGAGTTCCCGTGTTTCCCCTGTCTCCCCTCCCCATGCACACACACCCTCTCCCAATATCAACATTTCACACCAGACTGGTACATTTGTCACAACTGATGAACCTACATTGACATCATTATCACCCAAAGTCCATATAGCTTACATTAAGGCTCACTCTTGGTGCTGGACATTCTATGGGTTTGGACAAACGTATTATGACATCTATCCATCATTACGATATCTTGCAGACTATTTTCACCGTACTAAAAATTCTCCATGTTTGGCCTATTCATTCCTTACCCACACCAACCCCTGGCCAACACTGATCACTTTACCGTCTCCATAGTTTTGCGTTTTCAAGAATGCCATATCATTGGAATCATATGGTAGGTAGCCTCTCGGATTGGCTTCTTTCACGTAGGAATGTGCATTTTCCACGAATGTAGGCTTTATTGAGGTATTATTGACATATACAATTGGAGAGTAATATGCATTCAGGATTCTTTTCTGTCTTGTCATGGCTGGATAGCTTATTCCCTTTTAGCACTGAATAGTATTCCACTGTCTGGATGTACAGGAGTTTATTGATCTGTTCACCTACCGAAAACAGCTTGGTTGTTTCCAAGTTGGGGCACTTATGAATAAAGCTGCTATGAATATCCACGTGCAGGTTTTTGTATGGTATAGTTTTCAACCCTTTTGGGTAAATACTAAGGAGCAC
This sequence comes from Panthera pardus, assembly GCF_024362965.1. Classification (NCBI taxonomy): domain Eukaryota; kingdom Metazoa; phylum Chordata; class Mammalia; order Carnivora; family Felidae; genus Panthera; species Panthera pardus. Next base: position 86,735,750 of record NW_026526843.1, read on the forward strand.
AACTGCTGGATCATATGGTTAGAGTATGTTTACTTTTGCAAGAAACTGCCAAATTGTCTTCCAAAGTGGTTGTACTGTTTTGCATTTCCACCCACAATGAATGAGAGTTCCTGTTGCTCCACATCCTCGCCTGTGTTTGGTGTTGTCGTTGTTCTGGATTTTGGCCATTCTAATAGGCATGTGGTTAGTAGCTCACCGTCGTTTTTGTTTTTGTTTTTGTTTTTTGTTTGTTCATTTTTGAGACAGAGACCGAGCATGAGCAGGGGAGGGGCAGAGAGAGAGGGAGACACAGAATCCGAAACAGGCTCCAGGCTCCGAGCTGTCAGCGCAGGGCACGACGCGAGGCTCGAACTCACGGACCGTGAGATCGTGACCTGAGCTGAAGTCGGCTGCTCAACCGACTGAGCCCCCCAGGCGCCCCTCACTGTCGTTTTAATTTGCATTTCCCTAATGACATATGATGTGAAGCATCTTTTCATTTGCTTTTCTGCCTTCTTCTATGGTGAAGTGTCTGTTCAGGTATTTTGCCCATTTTTTCATCAGTTTGTTCATTTTCTTATTTTGAGTTTCAGCATTCTTCACAGATCTGATGTCTTTCGCAAATGTTTTCTCCAAGTCTGTGGCTTTTCTCTTCATCCTCTTAACATGGTCTTTCACAGAGCAGTCTTTGTTTTAATGAAGTCCAGCTTATCAGTTGATTATTTGATGGACTGTGCTTTTGATGCTCTAAGGGAACCTTTATTTTAATTAATGTATTTTTTATTCCTTGTCTTCTTATTCTTTTTTTTCACACCTCCAGTTTTGGTAACCACCTCCACTTTCTGTTTCTAAGGGTTCTGCTTTTTTAGATTCTACATGTAAGGGAGATCATACGGTATTTGTCTTTCTCTGTGTGATTTATTTCACTTAGCATAATACCCTCATGGTCCATCCAAGTTGTTGCAAATGGTAGGATTTCCTTATTTTTTGTGGCCAAATAATATTCCTGTGTGTGTGTGTGTGTGTGTGTGTGTGTGTGTCTCACATCTTCTTTATCCATTCATCTGTTGGCGGACACAGGTTGTTTCCATATCTTGGCTATTGTGAATAATGCTACGTTGAACACAGGGGTACATATACCTCTTCAATATCCCGCATTTTCATTTCCTGTGGATATATACCCAGGAGTGGATCATATGGCAGTTCTATTTGTAATTTCTTGAGAAACCAAAGAGAGCTTTTTAAAATACCAGATGCCCTGTCTCCACCTTTAAAAACCCTGTGTTTTTTTAATGTTTATTTATTGGGGAGCCTGGGTGGTTCAGTGGGTTGTGTGTCCGACTCTTGATTTCAGCTCAGGTCATGATGCCAGGGTCGTGGGATCAAGCCCTGCATTGGGCTCCTCACTGAGCATGGAGCCTGTTTAAGATTCTCTCCCTCTCTCTCTCTCTCTCTCTCCCTCTGCCCCATTCTCTGCTCATGTGCACACATGCTCTTGCTCTCTCGCTCTCTCTCTCTCTCTCTCTCTAAAATAAAAAGAGAATGTTTATTTATATATTTTGAGAGAGAGAGAGAGAGAGAGAGCAGGGGAAGGACAGAGAGAGAGGGAGAAACAATCCCAAGCAGCTCTGTGCCATCAGCGCAGAACCCAATGCAGGGCTCAAATTCATGAACCGTGAGATCGTGACCTGAGCTGAAATCATGAGTCGGGCACTCAACCCACTGAGCCACCCGGGTGCCCCAAGAGCCTGTTTTAATTAGCCTGAGTGAGGCCCGGGCATTAGCATTTTTAAAGCTCTTGTCTATTCTGAAGTTGAGAAGCACAGTGCCATCATTTCCTTTCTCCGTCTTAGGCAACAGCTTTCAGTGTTTAAAAAACAAAAACAAAACTATCATTTTTTTTTTTTTAACGTTTATTTATTTTTGAGACAGAGAGAGACAGAGCATGAACAGGGAAGGGGCAGAGAGAGAGAGAGACACACAGAATCTGAAGCAGGCTCCAGGCTCTGAGCTCTCAGCACAGAGCCCGATGCGGGGCTCATAACCCACAGACCGTGAGATCATGACCTGAGCCGAAGTCAGATGCTTAACCGACTGAGCCACCCAGGCGCCCCGTATCATTTGTTTTCTGATGACAACCCACTCTCCTGGTTTTCCTCCTACATCTCTGGCTCTTCTTTTCGATCTCCGTCACTGGAGGGGAGCTCAGGGCTCCATCCTAGTTCCTAGCCTTTAGCTGGATTATCTCCCTCGGTGATCTCAATCAGCCATATAGCTTTAAAAATACCTTGCATAGGTTGATATCCTTGAAATATACATAGTGCTAGCTCTGAAATTGTCCCTGAAATTCAGGCTTGTGTATCGCACCATCTTCTCTACCTTTCCAACGTGGATATCTTCCGAGAATGTCCAACTGAACCTGTGCCAGACTGAATGTAATGATTCCAAACCCTGCCCCTCACCAAACCTGTGCTTCCCTCCGTCTGCCCTGGGAAAGGAATCGCTCTGGGTTCTTCTCTTTTTGGCACCTTCCACATTTCATTCAGAGGCAAGTCTTGTATCATTCACCCCCCAAAATACCTCCCAAATCTGTCCGCTTCACTTCACCTGCTCTGCTTCGACCTTAGTACCAGCAACTGCCTTCTCTTGCCTGGGAGAGTTCAGTGACCTCTCTTGTTGCCCTCTGCCCTTCCCGCCTCATCTGCCCATGACCCACCTACATATGAGGCAGAGTGAGCTTCCAAAAATGTGAATGATTGCTTTACACTCATCAGTGCGTTCCTATCCGATGGCAAACAAAATTGTGTTAATTTCCTCTATCAGTGTATCAAAAACTGTGCGGTGTTAGACAACAGAACGGTATTGCATCACAGCTCTTGAGGCCAGAAACCAAGATGGCAACAGGGCTGTGTTTTCTCTGATGGCCTTAGGGAAGAAGCCTTCCTTGTGTCTTCTATCTCCTATCGTTCGTCAGCAACCTTCGGCCTTCCTTGGCTTGTGAATCCATCACTCTAGTCACACGACCATCTTCTCCCTGTATGTCTTCACCTCATCTTCCCTCTGTCCGTGTCTGTCTCTATGTCTAAGATTCCCCTTCTCATAAGGACATCAGCCATATCAGGTTAGGGCCCACCCTTGGGACCTCATGGTAATTTGGTCATCCCTGTAAAGATCCTATTTCTTTTTTTCAAGCCTATTTATTTATTTTGAGAGAGACAGAGAGTGAGCAGGGGAGGGGCAGAGAGAGTGGGGACAGAGGATCTGAAGAAGGCTCTGCACTGACAGCAGAGAGCCCGATGTGGGGCTCGAACTCACAAACTGTGAGATCATGACCCGAGCCGAGGTCAGACGCTCAACCGACTGAGCCACCCCCATGCCCCTAAAGACCCCATTTCTAAATAAGGTCATGTTCCGAGGTACTGGAGGTTAGGCCTGCAACGGATGGTTTTCGGAGGGGACACAATTCGACCGATAGGAAGACCCAAACTCTCTCCACTGGCCAATAAAACTTTATTTTATTTTATTTTATTTTATTTTATTTTATTTTATTTTATTTTATTTTATTTTTTTAACGTTTATTTATTTTTGAGACAGAGAGAGACAGAGCATGAACAGGGGAGGGGTAGAGAGAGAGGGAGACACAGAATCTGAAGCAGGCTCCAGGCTCTGAGCGGTCAGCACAGAGCCCGATGCGGGGCTCGAACTCACGGACCGTGAGATCATGACCTGAGCTGAAGTTGGACGCTTAACCGACCGAGCCACCCAGGCGCCCCTAAAACTTTATGTGACGTATAAGACTGCTGTTTTCATGTCCGGCCCAGCTCCTATCACTTGTCCCTCTCCCTCTTTCCAGCCACCTTGGCATTTCTGCTTCCCAAGTTTGCTCTTAGCATTTACATTCAAATGCCACCTCCACGGGGTGCCCAACTCTGCTCACCCCATTAATTCAGCCCTCTTCCTGGGCTACTTCACTTACTCTTTATCTCATTACTGTTTTGTTTGCCTCATAGCACACGTCACACTCCGAGGTATATAGGGTGGCTCTCCCTGTGGCAGAGGCTACCGGCAATCTACCCACCTACTGGTCAACCTCTTTGATCACTAAGAAGTAGGCATAGAGCAAGCTCTTTCCTCCTTCCCTCTTGATCCCTGAATCGAGAGGCGATTTCTAGAGTCCCCACCGGTTATCTTGGATTCACGAATTAACCTGCCAGGGAACAGAAGCCAAGAACAGTGAGCACGACAGAAGTGGAAAGAGTTTGAGGTTTTTGGTGACACCAGGTCCTGGTCTCACGGTTCGTGGGTTCGAGCCCCATCCGTCAGGCTCCATGCTGGCACCGCGTGAGCCTGCTTGGGACTCTCTCTCTCCCTCTTTCTCTGCCCCTCCCCCACTCATGCACACTCTCTGTCTCACTCTCTCAAAAATAAATAAGCTTGAGAAAAAGCCTTAGTATAAAAGAGAATAAGAGTATTCACCTTACAGGACTGTTGTGTATCTCTCTGAAAGAGACCATACGTATAGAATATTTCGCTCAGAGCCCAGCAGACAGTAAAAAAGCATTAAATAGTTGTTGTTATTATTATGGATAGGTATTTTTGAATGAATACTATCCTATTCATGAGGATGGTAAAGATTAGTATTCTCATGGAGAATTAAAAACTGTGACTAGCAGATTATGCTGGTATGTCTGGATTTTACATACACACACACACACACACACTCGCACACTCCTATCTTTATCCATGTAGATATGATATGAAATGTTATTGGCTCTCGGTGGGTACCTCGATAAGTATTGATATATAAGAACTACGGGTCTTGCTGGGAATTTTCTACATTTGAAATTTTATAACAGAGACTATAGTAGACGGTCAGTGAATCGGAAACCATTTTTTTATTTGGGGAAGTGGCTAAGAAGAAGTAAAGGCTACATTTCCATCTGTATGCTAATGGTGTTGGTTTGCCTAAATTTGGAAAATTGAATGCTCAGGTCAGGACACCAGGTCGCCCATCTCAAAAACTGTTTCTTGCTAATTAAAGCAGAAAGGAATTTATTGGCAGGATCTTGGTGGGTATGGTGATGGGGGGTACCGTTCACAGAATCACGTGGAAAGCTGGAGATCCAGGCTCATAAAATTGTGAATACCGATGTAGCCAAAAAGAGCAAATTGCTAAGGATGCCTTCTTGGACCCTGTGTGCCCAGGAGAGCCACCTCACGTGGCTGGGCTCTGTCGCCCCTGACATTGGCTGTTGTATCCTCCGGGCTCTCCATTCCAGAACAACCATGGAGAATAACCTTTGAATGTCTGCATGTGTTGGCCACTCCTCCTGGATGGCGCATCCACCTGGCTCTCCAGCTGCCCAAAGAGGGGAGAGGAAATACCTCCTCCCTTCAGATTCTGCAGGGAGGAGGCAGGACCTGTCTTGGGATTACCCATCCCTTTCCAGGTGTTTGGATGCTCGGCGGCTCCAGTAAATACCCACGAGAGCTCCCAAGAAAGAGAGAGAGAGAGAGAGAACCTGAAAGCAGCACCAGAAAACAAAGGCTCAGAAGCGAGCCCTTAAAAGATTTCCCATCCAGCTGATAGACACCTCCTTCTCAGAACCCCGAGTGCATGTGAAATCGCAGCAGGAGTATTTTCATCCCTTTTGGCATGGGTGGAAATTTAAAGGGAACCCTTCTTCCTCAGCAATGTTTACAACAAGCCAGTAAAGTAACCATACGTGGCACAGCGACCTTTCTGAAAAGCACGATGTGAGAAAAAAAGAGTTCCTGTCGCCAGATGCCTATTGATAGGCTCGGAAACGGGTCTTCTGGAGCCCAATGGGCGGAGGCGAAGCCTTTCTCTTGAGAAGGGAGCAGATGGTATTCTTCGCCACCCCTGACAGAATAAACGGCTGGAGGAAGCAGTGGGGCTCCATCTGGGAGAGAGCCGGTCTTCTGTGGCCAAGCAGTCAATGTGTTTGCGATCTTTACACTTCTCTGTGGTGCTCTTGCAGAAGGGCAGGTTGTACAAGGCTGGAAAATTCCAACCGGGAAGGACCATACACCTCTTCACGTCCCTTCAGAGCAGATAAACTCTGAGAAACCCAGAGGAAACAGATAGTAGGGCGGAGTGGTGACCACACGTTGGGAAAGCCACAAGGTATTTATTTAAGAGAAATGAACAAAGGTGGATGGGCGTCAAGCTGTGATATTTGAACGTGTTGGTGGCCAAAGAGTTCATCCTCCCTCCCGATCTGACCCAGAGAACTGAGCCAGAAAATGTGTTCATGACTATTTCCATGGCTCTTACTCAGCTACAAGTCATTTTCCCTTTCAGATTGTTTCCATTTTTAAGGCCCAATTTCCATTTGCTTTTTTGATCTTCTGCTTTTAAGACATTTGGCCAGTATCATCATCGGCCCTAGTGCCCGGTTTTCTTGCAAGGCTTTGAACTTGTCATTTCTCCTTCGGCCTTGTAGGTGGATTCTGTTTGTAACTGGCAGGTCCCAGGTAGACAGAGTTTTGCTGATGGGGCAAAAGGAAAGGCTTCTTCTCAAAAAGGTAGAGGTATAACTGAACATTTGAAGACACCTCTTGTAAACATCAATGACTGTTTAGAGCAAAAGTTCTGTGGAAAAGTAATGACGTGATCATCAATTTATTAATGAACAAATGAACATGACAGTTTCGGCATCAACAACCCTATGGACCTCCCAAGAGAAATTTCTTCTTCAGTTTTATGATACATTTACTCTTCCGTGAAATGCCATTTTAAAAATATTCTCAGTTTAATTCTTCATCAGGGTTATTTTAAAAAAAATCATTCTGGGGCTGTGTCCGTGTGACATAAAATAAGGCATAAATGGTTCAATGGTTCTTTGTGTTCTCCACAAAAATTGCTTCATGGTTTTCTGTCTTAATTTTAAGCTTTTGAAGGAAATATTCCCCTTTGTCTTTTCACAGCTCCTAAACAGCGTTATCCAGCTAGCAAGCACTTAGCGCCCACACATAGTGACCTTTGCCACTTTTGTTACAAAACTAGCTGTTTCGCTGGTGAGTCGGCCTTACCTATTAGTTTCACACTCCTCTATTCCAAGGAGCCAGGGACTGCACTTCCTCATGGTTTCAAAATCGTATGGAGAGTTACCTGTTAGTTTCACACTCCTATATTCCCAGGAGCCAAGGGCTGCACTTTCTCATTGTTTCAAAACCATATGGAGAGTTTTATTCTAAGTGATGCAGATGAAGGCACTTATTAACGTGCCCTTGTGGATTTCATCATGTACACGCTGCTAGAAATCATGTAATGGATGAACAACTCAGAAAAGAGCTCTCGCCACCCACACACATCGTGATGAAACGGGGCAGCGTTTTGCACTTGCTTCTACAGCATCGCCTGAGAAGTCGTTCTGATTCCCGTCCCCCTCCTCCCTTATACTTAGAATCTCAACTTCATCTCGGGCAGCTGCTGAATCGTTAAACAGAATGCCACCGTCCCTGTATTTCCAAAACTACGACTCTTCCCTGCGGACTGCCCATCTCCAGGGCATGCTTGCCAAAGAATTAAACCCAGAATATTCATTCAGCCTCTTGTTATTCCAAAAGGCGGGTGGGGGTGGGGGGAGGAAACTTCCTCGCCCTTGCCCTTGTTCTTCTGTGTCGTTCCCATCCCATCGTAAGATGCTCCGTGGAAGGGAGCCGAGCGGTGGGCAGTGGCCGAGTCCCCGATAAGGAGCGCCTCACATTTCCGTGGCATTCTCATTTGCTAGTGCGCTGCTGCGGCCGCACGCCTGATTGATATATGACTGCAATGGCACTTTTCCATTTGACATTCTCTCTCTCTCTCTCCCTCTCCCTCTCCCTCTCTCTCTCCCTGTGTCGCTTAAACAACAGTCCTAACTTTTGTGTGTTGCAAATATAAAAGGCAAGCCATGTGACAGAGGGACAGAAGAACAAAAGCATTTGGAAGTAACAGGACCTCTTTCTAGCTCTCAGAAAAGTCTGAGAAGAAAGGAGCCCTACGTTTCCCCCAAGGTAAGCAGGAAAAACAAACGCTGACGGCTTGCCTAGGAAATTGCTTCTTTCCAAACCGACCATTTCATCCTCCTCTCAGACAAAGAGACAAACTTTAAATACCACTTAAATTTGCATTACTTGAATTTGCATTAATCGGTAGCATGCTAGCATTGTGGGTTTTTTTTTTTTTTTTTTTTTTTAAATGAACGGGTCTTTGAAGTCTGTGACAGAGCCGGGGAGCCTCTCGGAGAGGCTGCTGGAAAATCCCTTTGGGTTTGACCGAAAGAGATTTTATTTTCGAACTCTCTGCGTAGTTCGATGGAACTTTGTAATGGTTCTTATATCTGACCCGGTGAAAGGAGGCTGGGAAGGAGCATTGGGCGACATGGATTCCTGGAGCCCCAGTATCTTCCCCACCGCCCTCATCCCTGTTACAATGGGGGCACTATGAAGGCGGGCAACCCTCCGAGTTTAAAAGCGCACTGTTTACTTTTATTACTACTTCTGTATGCTGCTGATCTCCTGCCAGGGCTCCGCCGGAGTGCTTAGAATGACTTCAAACAATAGGCAACATTTATTTCTAGCTTTCTCTGTCACGCTTTGCAGGAATCCTGTTCCTTTGCACTCTCCTCCCAATGTGCAAGGACTTCGCTTTCCGTAGACGCAGTCAGGAGCGCCGGGGAGAGAGAAGGACGGGTTTACTATAGGATTTTGATTGGGCAAAAAGTCCAAGGAAATGCATGCTGTTTGCCTTGGCCTTATCGCAAAGGGTTATTTTTAGTAGTCAGCTTGTCCCTGCGGCTCGACCGATGCTACACTGTCCGAGCGGTGACCGAGGAAGGATGCTCCCACCAGCGCAGGGACCGGGACCTGTAGGAATGACTCCTACAGACACCTGAGGAATATTCGGAGGGTTCTTTCGAGCTCCTGAATACAAGTTCTCTCTTTAAATGAACAATTGGGCTGTAGGAGGCCTGGGCATAACTCTTTCTTGAGGGACGGGAAGTTTGTGTACAGAATGTTAATGACTCAGAACGCGTTGTAACTGAGGCTCATTGTAATTCACGAGCCCAGATAAACCTGCAAGAAGAGTAGACTCCCTTCTCCAGTGAGATTCAGGTGCAGCAAAGGAAGCTCTCTGGCGAGATGGGAGTCCCACTCCCTTGCCCTTTGTAACTGTCAGTAATAACAGATATGGATGCTGTGAAACCGTCTCTTCGTTTCTAATATTCGTGTATTTTAATTTACAAGGAGCTGGCTACGGCAAACTGCTCCGACATGTAACGTTAAGTACCTGGTATATTTGAAAATGTGGAGACGCCTGCAATACAGTGTCGGCTGTGGGTGTCAGCCACATACAGCGGGGACTGCAGAATGCTTCTCGAGTGTGTCCTTAGACCAAATGCAAATATCTGCCCATTTCCTTCTCGCCAGTCTGGCTTCTGAAAGTGAACTTTAGGGTCCTATTCAGTTTATGGGGAACTTGCCTGATCTTCTCTAATAACTAGCCTCCCGGGCATTGCTGAGTGGAAATGCAGCTTCTGAATGAGTTCATTTACAACTTTGGGCTATTCGCCGTTTGAGAAAGCCTGAAACGATACTATGGGTTCTATTGCTATGCAATTTTATGGTGATTTTTTTAAACTACTGCGGTTAACAGAGCCATCAGCTGAGTCGAAACAATAGTCTTCTACTGTTATTCAGACCATTGTATGAGAATGTCTGAACACAAAATGCAAAGTTTTGCATCATTTACTTTAAAGTACGTTTGGTTCAGGTAAAGGGACAACTGACCGAGGCCTTCTTGAGCGGCTCTGTAACCAAGCAGCTGACACCCACAGATGGAAACATGCCTGTGGAGTTTTCAATCTTAATCCGGGTTCCAGTGACACTGTCAAGGGGAAAATAAATCATTTTTCAATACATTTAACAATTTCCAACTCATTCGTTTTTCCTGGGCCCTTGAAAAATGTGAGTTTCTCGGAATCATAGCCACCAATGGTGGCTGGCAATTTCTACCAGACCTTAAGGACTCAGGATTCAAGTGCTATTATTCTTACTGGTGAATTATTCATTCCATCATTCCTTTAAGAAATTCCGCTAGTCCTGATGGATGCAAAGGTGAATGAGGCATTGTCCCATGCCTTCATTCTCAGCCTGTATGCCCTCTGCAGTTAGATTTGGGGACTGCGATGGACTTTGCCAACGGGGAAACGGGTCAATGACTTTCTTGTAACAAAGAGCTATTTCAAATATCTGCTGATACCCAGGCTTACGTGAAATGATTGTCGCTTATCAATGGGTTTTCTTTCCATTTGTGACGAAGGGGTTCCCCTGAGGCCTCTATCACCGGATCTCGGGTACACATCACTCAAAGCTGACAAGGCCCGGGCCTTTCCCGCCTGGGTAGAGGAAGCCTGGAAAAAGGGCAGTTAATCCTTTCTCTGCTCCCTTGAGCACACTTTGGAGAGGATCACGTGTTGTCTCTATCAGGGATGGCTGTGAGTCACCTACTCAGCAGCTGACATCAGGGCCACTGGATGAATCACTGAATTAAAAACATGCCCGGAGGAAGATGCTATCACTGTCTCCCACCGCTCACTAGTCCCGCCCCCAGGATCCGAACCAGTGACCTCTGGGGTCTGGCCTAAATTCAAGGGGGCCCCTGGGAAGAAGTTGCCGGAAGTCATTCCCCAAGCCTAGGTCCCAGGCAGAGCCACACGCAGTGTTCCTTTGAAATAAGGCAGTCTTGTGTTTTCTGGCTTCGGTAGGTTACTCGGGGGAAGACAAAAAAAAAAAAAAACACCCTGAAGACAGCATCACCAGAGTCCTTGATTTCTCGGTCCTTATCAGCAGATAAGCCCCCGTGGTTGGATTAAAATGCCTCTGACTCCCTGGGGTGCCTGACTCACCCTAGCCAGCCTCAGCTTCTTGGCCAGCGGCCTCTAAGGCCAGGCTCACCTCTTCCCATGACACTCCGCTCCTGCTACTTTGTCCAGGCCACCTCTCCCCGTCCCCCCAGCCCCCCCCCCCCCCCCCCCCGGGCTGGGCCAAGCAGGGGCAGAAGGGATGGGGAGGCAGGTGGAATGACCGAAGTGCTAAAGCAATGGAAGAGAGCTGGGCCATGTGAGGGTGGGTAAGCTCCAGGGCCCAGATCGCTGTGGCCTGCCCTGGGCTGTGATCAGCTGTCATTTCCTCTTTGTGTATGACACTGTGGAACATATTAAAATTTCTCGGGGCTGGTATGTGTGGAATTCCTCTGATGCCCCACCTCACCAACTTACCCGGACAATAAAAGCAAGGTTGTAAGCCTTTGAACAGCTGGCGGGCTATATATTTCCCCGCTTTCTTTCGCATAATCTAATTCAGAAAAGAATCCAGCTAGACTGGCAGTGCCACGTCTGGGCACTTGTTGCCTGCAAGTCCTTCCTCCGCCACCTCCTTCCCGCCCGCCCTGGAATCTTCCTGGGTGGCATGTGGCTTTTATTTTCTTTTGCTCTCCACCACTCGCACCCCGCCCCCTTTTCCCTGCGCCGGAGCTTCTGCCATTGTGAGCTTTGCTCTTTTGCCCTGCCTGAGTTTCCAGACAGCCTGGGTCCGGCTCCATCGGGGGTGGGGGGGAGGGTTGGGGGGGAGAGCAGCCCCGTGAGGTCTGCTAGGATCGGGGGGCTTCTGGAGCCCTTGAGCCTGAACCCACTCGCAGAGAGGAGCAGGGCTCGGCCTGCCCCTCAGGCGGTTGAGAGCGGGGCTGGAGTGACCCCGGGCTGGCGGGGACAGGCATACCATCACAGTGACCCGGCACATCTCCTCCGGCGCAGGGCTGGGGGGTGGACAGCTATGGGAACGCCTGGATGCACTTCGGCCTACATTAAGAGAAATGTGATTATTGTCTGTTCCGGGGACAAGTGGCTTAAAACAAAGCTCCCTGGATCCTCAGGCCCCACTCCGCCCCCTTTCTCCGTCCTTCCCACAGCCGTCCCTTCCCAAGGAAAAAGAAGGACAGACAGGGTTTTTCATTTGGCTAGCACGAGCTTGACTGTCTTTTGGAAACCCAATTGGGCGAAAGGGAGAGGGAAAAAATGGATCCTAGCCGGAGCTGAACTAAAAATGCATGGGGCCGAGGAGATGGGGAGGACTTTTTCTCCCTCCCTTCCTTCCTTCCTTCCTTCCTTCCTTCCTTCCTTCCTTCCTTCCTTCCTTTTTTTTTCTCTCTCTCTCCTACCAGCAGAACAACCGTTTGGTTTATGAGTTGCCAATGGAAGGCACTGGGCTTCTCAATTAGGCATCCCCATTTAAGAGCCTCATGCAAACCCTTCAAAGATGGGTTTAAAAGCATCCTTGAAAGATGCTGCTAATGTCTTTGGGACCAAAAGGTATCCAAGAGCAATCGACGATGCAGCTTCCTATTCCTTTTCTTTTCCTGGGGGTTTTCGTAGTCTTTTCTGAATTAGCTCAAGTTCATTAAAAGACCCAAAAGGAGAAATTTAACACAGCTGAATGAAAATGAGTCTTTTCCTGTTCGCTTGACAAGGGGTGGGGGGGGGGGGGGGGAGGAAAGAAAGAGAAGAAAGAACCCTCCTCTGCCACTTCTTGGGTTTTAATATGAATTATTCCATACAAGTCCCTAGGCTAGAGGATCTATTTAAAGACGCCTGGCAGCATGAAGGGAGAGGGTAAAAATACAACCGCTCTTTTGTCCATCAAAGGTTTTCTTTGGGAGGACATTAAGAGCATTTCTATTTTCCTGTCTGCCCCTGCCAGTGGCAACGTTCCAGCTGGTAGTACCCACTCCTCACCAGTCAGATCAGCAACCATGAACTTCTGTGTTTGATTCGGGCAGAAGACAAAGGGTGGGGAATCCTTCCGAAACCCCCAAGCGTGTGCAGCGCGGCGGGAGAGGCTGGTATAGAAATGAGTGCTGGCTCGGCTGTTCAGGTTGCATGCTGCAAATTCACACACACACACACACACACACACACACACACACACAAACACCCCACGTTTGAGTTTCTGAGGACGATTGTGCCGATGGCTGAGAGTTACACCCCCTAGACCCATTTTCAGTCGTCAGAATGTAACACCCTGGATGGGGTTCACAGTCTGGAACAACCGCTTTCTTGTTAGAAAGAGTGCTGACTCAGAAAATTCAAAGAATGGGTAACTTCAGTCGACAATATATCCCCAGTGCTTAGAATCAGGAATTCATCCAATTGGGGTCCGTTTCGCCCTCATGTCAAAATCTGCACATGAACGCTGACTGGTAGCTTTAAACTGGTTTCTAGAAGGTTTGCAGTGGATGTGTTTCTCTTTTTGTTTTTCTGCAAAAGCTAAGAATTTTTCAGACAATTTTCTCTCTTCCAAAGCCTGGCTCAAGCCCAGTTTTTCCTTTCAAACTGTGATCCAACCAATTGCAGTATCCTTTAAAAATGAAAGGGCAACAGGTTAATACATTCACAAAAGTTGATGAACTGTCAGAATGTCACAATAGCCCTAAACAGGGCGTCCCCTTCCGTCCTGCCATCAATAGGGAATAAAAGCAGGGAGGGAGCCGGTCACGGGAGAAGCAACAAAAGAGAAGGAGGAAGGATTATTTTTGATGTTCAAAATCTGCCACCCCACATTTTCAAATGGCACCATTTCAGAAAAGGAAGCTTCCTTCAGTTTCACCTACTCCCCCGCCCCCCCCCCCCAGGAAGAGGGGTTTGAACTCTGAGGTTGCCTTCTTTACTTGGCATTAGAAAAGGAGGTCAACTCTTCGAGTGAAAAAATATCCCCATCCTCAGCTCTCAGTGAAATGTAGGCACATACGTGCCTAAAATGGACGTGAAAAATCAAAGTCCGATTTTTTAAAGCACAAGGCGATATTTTAGGACTTGATACATTTCTGTGATTTTTTTTTCTTTCCTTCAAACTATGGGAAATTACTCCTTTTCGGAATTTAGATTTTTCTTTTGAGGTTGGAAATCCAAAGGCAGCAGAACGGAATTGTTCAAGGCGGACTGACAATCAAATGTCATGGCTAGCCGTAAGTGTGCAGAGTTTACGCAAAGCAAAAATACAAAGGGAAAACCCACAGCCCAATGAGTTCAGAATTCTTAGCAATATGGGAGGAAAATGTACCCGGGCGTGTTTGTATTTTCACCTTGCCCCTTTGACGGAAGTCTGCATGGATTACAAGAGGATTGAATTCGGTATTCAAATCCCACCGTTGGGCAGAAAAGGCCATTTGAATGGAGACTGGGAAGAGCGAGTTTGTCCCATTGTTTATGCCCCATTTCTAACTAAGGGCTCTACAGCTGTTAGGTGAGATCACTACCCATCATTCCAAATCATTGTTGCGGGTGAGGAGATTCAAACGCAGCTTTGGAAACACTTTGCTGGATACTTTGAAGAAAAGCCAACATACTCATTTGGCTCCAGGGCAAAAGGAAGCCTGTACCCTGAGCTAACATTGGTCACCTCTCTTCTCCTAAGGCCACACCAAAGCCAGCAGTATCGAATTGCACCGGCACTAGGGTCCCCAGAACACCTGGTCACCTTTTCTTTCCCGTAGGGAGAGCAGACCTTCATGCTCTGGCAGGACTGAGTCCCCTGGGTTGGGTATCTCAAAACTCTCACCCCTCATGGGAAACCCCCTTCAGGGGAAGAAAGAGTGGGTAAAATGTAGGGAATCTTCCCTCTCTGAAATTGGGCTATTTGCAATCGTTGAAAGAGCAGTGGCAGATTTTGAACATAAAAAAAAAAAAAAAAAAAGAAAAGAAAATCCTTCTTCTTTCTCTTCTGTTGCTTCTCTTATGGCTTCCGCTCTGCTCTCCCTGTTTTCACGCCCTGTTGATGGAAGGATGGAAAGGGGCTCCATGTTTAGGGCGGTCGTTGATTCGTGGCACCGTGGAAAGGCCACCCCTAAGCATTTTCTGACAGCTCGTCACCGTATCAGCCACAGCTTTCAGTGGAGTGGTAGATTTACAGAAATAATCCAAACCCCCCGAGGAAAAGACTTCAACCAGATCGTGCTTTTTGACACACACGGGTAATCAGACGTCATCACTTCCAATTTATGCAAGGTTTTGTACTCTAAAAGTCGGTTAGTTATATCAACCATTAAGAACTCAGAATGGGTCTTTTCATAGAAACTATAGAAGCCCACAGAAGCCCAGCACTGGATCCAAGAGCCATCACCAACAGGCAACTCTTTTAAATTTTTTTTTTTTTTTTTTTAACGTTTATTTATTTTTGAGACAGAGAGAGACAGAGCGTGAACGGGGGAGGGTCACAGAGAGAGGGAGACACAGAATCTGAAACAGGCTCCAGGCTCTGAGCTGTCAGCACAGAGCCCGACGCGGGGCTCGAACCCACAGACCGTGAGATCATGACCTGAGCCGAAGTCGGACGCTTAACCGACCGAGCCACCCAGGCGCCCCAAGGCAACTCTTTTAGATCCGAGTCCCCACCCGGGGCTTCAGGAATGTACCTCCACTAGCATAAAGGTTCTATGGATGCTTTACCAAGCAGAGTGCCTTGCTCTTGACCGCTAGGACCTTATTCATTTTGCATCCACCAAGAAGACGACCCTTCTAACTAATCTTCCTCTTCTATCCCGAACCAGAGTATCTCAGATGGCCCCACCAGGGGATGCCGATCTGGGGCTCAACCTCGGTTTAGGAATAAGGTCATTCGTAGGAAAAGTGCAGGAGGGTTGAACTCAGTTTATATCACCATCATCAAAAGAAAGAAATCCACCATTTCTTCCATGATTGGCTGCCATCAGTGTTTCTCCTCTCCCCATTTGGTGGAGACTGGAAAGAAACACTGCAAATTTTAAGACAAGTCTAAGAGACATGGGGACTGGTTACATATCCTCGCCAACCACTTACTATGAACAGCATATCACTAATTTATAACTATAGTTGGTACATTCAGGGACTGAGTCAATTGGTTATTTAGGGCTATTTTTATTTCAGGCCACCAATATGGTCTCATCAAAAGGGCAAATTCTTATGGCTTGACCTTTGGTTTTGCTTCAGGCCCCACGTTACAACTTGTTTGGACTTTTCTGCAATCATTAACTTCTGGAGTAAGAAAGGAACCCTTTCTTACTGTAGTATTGCTTCGGGGAAAATGAAGCCCCAAAGCACTTGCTGTACTCTGAGAAGGTAGGATAGAGTTGGAGGATGTTGGAAATGGATAAAACCCCACCAACATCTAGAGCAGTCCGTTCATTTTGTACATGAGAAAACTGTGTCCCAGAGAAGGCAAGGGACTTGCTCGGGATCACACAGCCAGTGAGGGGAAGGGTTTCTGGTTTCAGGGGCGCCTGGGTGGCCCAGTCAGTTGAGCGTCTGACTTTGGCTCAGGTCATGATCTTGCAGTTCGCGAGTTCGAGCCCTATGTCGGGCACGCTTCTGTCAGCACAGAGCCTGCTTGGGATCCTCTGTCCCCTTCTCTCTCTGCCCCTCCCCCACTCATGCTGTTTCTCTCTCTCTCTCTCTCTCTCTCTCTCTTTCACACACAAAAATGATCTTTTAAAAAAAATTCTAAAAATGCTCTTCTGGTTTCAGAATGCAGTGGAATAATTATCTAATATTTCTAACAAATGAGTGCAGAACACTGGGGCATGGGACACTGAACCCAGGCTGGCAGTGGGTTTGGGGAAGAAGAATTGAAAGCTGTAGGTAAGCGGGAGGTTGACTAACGAGAGGCTCCTCTGGAGGTCCCGAAAATCAGGATTTTTAAGTTTCAGTCAAGTCTCAAGGTCAAGTCCTCCCACACCAGTCCCTCCCCAGACAGTAAAACTATTTAATCCAAGGACACACACACACACTTGACACTTGACTCATCCTCAGAAATCACTTCTATTCCCAGTCCTTCTTTTTTGCACCCTTCGTTCCTCCGGGATCGTGATTTACTGCCTTTTTCCCAGGCTGTGGTCCTCCCCCCGCGCCTTGCTTGTCCCACCACTCCTCTCTCCATCACTGCCACTGCTGCCTTTGGCCATGCGTGGCTAGGAATGCAGGTTGTGAGAACACAGAGTCCCATCCCAGACCGGAAGACTCAGGTCGACTTGCAAAGAAGTTGCCGTCTCTCTCCCAAGGTGCACCGTGGAGGCAGGCGTGGCCTCACACCCCACGCGCCCCGCCCCCCCCCCCATCGGAGAATAGACACGGGGAGATGACAAGGGCGCGAGCCACACCCTCCCCAGTGACCTTGTGGTTGCCCAGCCTCAGTACCGCTGCCCCCGGGTCAGCCCGGGCTTGACTGCTTGGCTGCTTACTGATGTGCCGCCAGATGGGAATAATATCAAAAACCATTCGTTGAGCGCATGGCATGCTTTATAAAATCCAACATGCTGTTTACAGTTTATAAATTAAGTGCCTTGGGAAGAGGCATCTGACTTATTCTCCAAGGCATCTAGTTGACTAGATCCAATTGGAATTCTTGGAGTTCCTGAAAAGGAGTTACTTAGCACTTCACACTCTCTGATTAGACCTAGAATTCTTTCTTTTTCGAAAAGCCTAGGTGTGATGCGTTCTCTCAAGGCAAGCTTTCTTCCACACTTCAGTCTTCTCTTTTTCTTTCTGGCCGTTCCTTTGAG
Organism: Panthera pardus; assembly: GCF_024362965.1. NCBI lineage: Eukaryota > Metazoa > Chordata > Mammalia > Carnivora > Felidae > Panthera > Panthera pardus. Next base: position 86,753,325 of record NW_026526843.1, read on the forward strand.
AGAGGCTGTGTGTTCTGCCATGTTTACCCTTACTTGTGCCTGAGAGGCTTGTTTAAATTTTTTTAAATGTTTTTATTTAGTTTTGAGAGACAGGGAGAGAACATGAGTGGGGGGTGGAGGGGGGGTGGGCAGAGAGAGAGGGAGACACAGAACCCGAAGCAGGTTCTGGGCTCTGAGCTGTCAGCACAGAGCCCTAAATGGGGCTCGAACTCACGAACCGCGAGATCATGACCGGAGCCAAAGTCGAATGCTCCACCGACTGAGCCACCCTGGCGCCAGGGTTGTTTTAAATGATAGGAAATATCAAATCATTCTGTCTGTTACACTGACGCCATTCCGAAGTCATGATGTTCTATCTGTTTAACTTAATCTTCTTAGAAATGATGCAATGCGTGTTAGATATGAATTAGATGTTAAGAGAGTTGATCCTTGTGTCCAAAAAATTACCCAGGAAACAACAGGCCAAGCCTCTTTGCTCGTAGATGCAGTGAGCTGGAAGAAGGCACCAGAATAGGCCCTATTTCCCCCCCCCCCCCCCCCCGACCCTTAACTGTTATCTGCTAGAGCAAAAGGAGACACATCGTAGGTGCTTAACGAATGTGTGTTAAATACATATTTGTACAAAGAAGCCACAGGAGGGGCGCCTGGATGGCTCAGCCGGTTAAGCATCCGACTTTGGCTCAGGTCACGGTCTCACGGTTCATGGGTTTGAGCCCTGCGTGGGGCTCTGTGCTGACAGCTCAGAGCCTGGAGCCTGCTGTGGATTCTGTGTCTCCCTCTCTGCCTGCCCCTCTCCCACTCGTGCTCTGTCTCTTTCTCTCTCTCAAAAATAAGTAAAAAATATTTTAAAAAATTTAAAAAAAGAAAAGAAAAGAAAGGAGCCACAGGAGGCATTACTTGCATCTATTAATACTGAAAACAGCCTCCGGGTGGGAATATGGATACCCAAGCACTGCCCTCTCTCGCCTGGCAAGCGGGGCAAGAATAAGGCCATTCTTGGCACAGGCCGCTCGTCTTAGCCTGTTGCCGGAATAACTTGTGTGAAACCAGCAGTCCGGCCTCTGCCAGGCAGAAGGTCAGCCCAAGAGTGAGCTGATCTGTGGACACAACACCATCTCTCACCCAGGAGGCTGGGCCCGCTGTAAGCTCTGCTATATTATTTCCCCGAGGATGACAGGTGGGGAAATCTGGGCACCAGTTGTTCTTTTCCACTGGTATCGTTTGGAGGGTAGCTCCAAAGTCGGGCACGCGGGCCTACGTGCCTCTCCTGCCGGCAGAGGCTCTACATTGGAGGGATGAGAATGTAGGCTCTGTACGTCGGCCAAGTCCGTGTCTCAGAGACCGTACCCAGCGCACGGGGCGGCCCTGGAGCTCCTGAGTTCAGCAAGAGAGTCGCTTTCTCATTCAATCCATCGCTGGCCAGGCCGAGGTTCTCAGTCTCGATGGGCAGCATTTGATTTTTGATGCTATGTGGCTTAAAAAAAGAAAGAAAGGAAGGAAGGAAGGAAGGAAGGAAGAAAGAAAGAAAGAAAGAAAGAAAGAAAAGAAAGAAAGCAAATTGGAATTAGTTTAACTTTGGGAAAAGTGACAGGAGCTCCTTCAAGACAGACATCAATTGCCGCTAAGCAATTTACGGCGGTAAATCAGGGCTCTCGAGTGATGTGAATTTCCCTCATTTTCGTGTTCCTCTTCGTGAATGCTTCCCCTGACCCTGTGCGCTTCTCCCCTATGCACCCGCCACCAACATGGCGTTAGGACAACTTGATTTAACATTGCTCTTTGTTTGAGCGTGAGGTTTACTTCTTCTTCCACACGACGGTGGCGGTTCATTCGATTTGAGCGCTTCAGGCAAAAATCCCAATGTTAAGTTGCAAGAATCTGACCTTTATATTTTGAGAGCTCTGTGAGTTCTGTGGCATATGTACATTGCTGCTTGGATTCTTGTTTCGGAGTTTAACATGAAAACTGAACAAAAAGTACCATGCTTTGTGAGTGTGTGGCAATGAAAAATGTACTTCTTATCAGCAGTAAAGTAACATTTTCCCTGTCATGCTTTTATACTTTATCTTTATTACCACTTCTGGGTTCAGCTTATCTTCAACGAGAAAATCAGATAATAAAGTTACATTTTGTGTGACATTAACTATCTCTTTGCCGTTATATGCTTCCCAACATTCGTTGGCAAAATACTTTTGCAAAAAGTATCTTTACTTTTTAGGAAAAAAAAAAAAATTCAACTGTGCTTGCAATTCAGGATGTTGCTACTAGGTGGCAGTAGTGCTTAAGAACCAAATGATCCACCAGGAACAATGTTTGACTAAGAAACGAGACTAGCCCCTACGCGGCTCAGTCGGTTGAGCAGCTGAGCGTCCCACTCTTGATTTCGGCTCAGGTCGTGATCCCGGGGTCCTGGATCCAGCCCTGTATCAGGTTCCATGCTGAGCCTGCTTGAGATTCTCTCTCTCTCTCTCTCTCTCCTTCTGCCCCCTCCCCCACTGGTGGTCTCTCTCTCTCTCTCTCTCTCAAATTAAAAAAAAAAAAAAATTAAAAAAGAGACTAACAACGTCTTTCCAATATTTATAAGAGATAAAAATATAATACTACGAAAATACTCAAACTGGCACAAATCGTAAGCATCCATTAACTTAATTGCTATTTTTAAGCCAAGTTTTGAAAAGACAAAGTGTAATTTTTTTGAATGAAATTTTGGATGGGCAATACATTTACAAGTTCGGAAATGCACAAAGAAAATAGATGTCTGTATACAGTGAAAAGTCTTCCTCCCATGCCTATCCTCCCGCTGTCACAAATAGCTCATCGTAGAACTTCTTGACTACCCTGCCAGAGCGACTCTGTGCCAATATAAATGAACACAAATATATGTTCTTATCACACACAAATTAGTAGAGTCACTGCATCCTTCTTTATACAGTTGCATAGTATTCCATTGTGTGAATGCTGTATAATAAATTTAGCCAGTCCCTTGGTGATGGGTATTTTGTGCAGTGTCCAACTTTATGCCATGACAACCAATGTTGGAGTGAATAGCCATATGCTTGTGTGATCTCACACGGAGGGTAATTCTCAGAAATGGACTAGCTGGGTCTCAACATTCACATATATAGGGTCTTGTTATTGGATGTTGTTTGCTTGTTTTTTTTGTTTGTTTGTTTCTTTGTTTTTGTTTGCCATCAAGCTATGGGTTTTTCT